>NC_092498.1:153140403-153347920 GCF_047511675.1 Marmota flaviventris | reverse complement strand
CTTTAGTCTGGCACAGTAGTGCCAGGTCACAGTAATTTGGGTATTACCCTAGCTCGGAAAACAAGGTGTGGCTCCAGAATTAGGTGTTATCCACTGAGGTTGAGTTACACTCATCTGTTCCTTTATAATCTTACTCCTTTGCCATTTGGGGGATAGAATGTTTTGTGGAATCTTCCCTTGTATGTCTCCTATATAAGAATAAACAATTTCAGTGCCTCTCTCTCTTCCCATGAACCTTTAAGGTCACAGATTTTGAGATGGTACTTTTGTGTGTTTGTATGCTTTCTTTGTTGGTTTCTTAATTTTTTAATAGTCAGATTTTGTGAAGCCAGCATTAGGTCACCAGCTAGGATTGATGGTGATAACAGACATTTTAGATCTAAAAAGATATTTATTACAAATCTAAAATTACATCTTTGTTGTTATTTTTTTATTTGTCAAGTTGCACTTTTCTTCTTTCTTCTCTCATGAAATGATCACATAGAGAAAGCAAAATCTTTAGGAACTGCCATCCAGTTCTTGGAGAAAAGTTAGAAATACTGCAACCATTTAAAAATGTAACATGGGGAAAAATAGTTGATAAAGCAAAGAGGTAATTCTGGTATTCAGAATATGAATAGAGCCAGGTGCAGTGACCATACCTGAAATCCCATTGTCTTGGGAGGCTGAGGCTGGAGGATAATGATTCAAAGCCAGCCTCAGCAAGGGTGAGGGGCTAAGCAACTCCGTGAGACCCTGCCTCTAAATGAAATATAAATAAGGCTGGGAATGTGGCTCAGAGGTTGAGTGCCCATGAATTCAATTTCTGGTACACCCCTCAAAAAAAAAGTGAATATAAACAGAAACCTGGAGATGTAGGAATTCATTCTGAGACTGAAGGGCTGCCATATTAATATATTTATAGATCTAATTTTCAACCAAAAATATCAAAAAGTTGTACGAAGAAACTGGACATGTGGTACATTCAAAGGCTGAATAAACAATAAACCAATAGAATCCATCTCTCAGGAATGGCACTCCCCAATCATAAAATATTCCTGCTGCAGCCCCGAAACATGATAGCAACCACATGGCTTGTACTTTAAAGATGGGGGCGTGGTTTGTATGTGATTTTATGGCAGCATTAAGGCACATAAGGATTTTTAAAAAAATGTTCCAGGACAATAGTGGCCCAAACAAAGAACATTTTTTTTAGTGTCGTTTTAGTTTTGAAAGAAAATGATGGGCTTTGTTCAAAGATAATTCTCTTCATTTCCCATGTATGCAAACATAGGAGAATGAATTTGCTGTTTTTGTTATGGACTGTTGGTTCAAGGTGGTTTATGCTAATGAAGAGCCTTGGATAACATCAACTTTAAGAAAACATTTTAGTGCAGAGGGATTTGAGACTTCAGCAAGGGAAGAACAACACCCAACACATCAAAGGTTTTGGAGATCCAAGGAAAATACTGTGCCTGAAGTCTTCAACCTACATGGAGAGAGGCCCTTAAAGCCAATTGTACAGACTTCAAAAGAGAAGTGATGGATGGGCCATTGAGGGGTTTCATTAATCATTCCATGCTTCATCCATGATGAATATTGATTGCCAACATCCTGGATAATTCTTTTCTGAAATACATCATCATGACTTAAAGCTAAAGCCAACTCTAAACTTGCCCCCCACCCCGCCTTTTTTTTAACCGTAGATTGAACTCAGGGGTACTTAGCCTCTGAACAACACACCAAACTCTATTTTGTATTTTACTTAAACAGTGTCTCACTGAGTTTCTTGGGGCCTCACTGAGTTGCTGAGCCTGTGTTCAAATTCATGATCCTTCTGCCTCAGCCTCCTGAGATGTGGGGATTACAGGTGTGAACCACTGTGCCCAGGAAATTTGTTGCATTCTTATGACCATGTCACAGTCATTGTGCCCTGTAATGTATCACTGCCTTATCTCCAGATTGTGCTTGTAGGATTGGTAAAAGGTCTAGGTTCTGTGTGTTCATATTGACATTGGGACAGCTATGCCCCAAACTTTATTGTTTAAAAATACAGAATAAGAATGTAGATCAAAGTGAAATAAAATATGATGTGAGGAAGCTGAAATCAGAATCATGGAGGGAGTATGGAATTGGGACCTCCTACTCAAGAGGCAAGAGTCTTCTCATCTCACTTGAATATAGCAGAAAGGCTTGTGTATTAGCCTGTTGTCTTCTTCTATGACAAAACCCAGGAGACTGGGTACTTTACAGAAAGAAGAACATTATTTCATAGTTTTGAGCCCTCACAAGTATGCCACCCACATGGGCTCAATTCCTGAGTGGCCCTGTGCTGTCATAAGGGGGTGACTGGCATCATTGTAGAAATGTATGTGAGAGAAATCACATGTGAGTTTGGAAGGTAAAGAGTAGACTAGGGGAAGTTCTGTCTTTTATAACACCCCTTTCAGAATTAGCCAGGGGCCCAAAAGAATTATCATGATCACTTCAATTGGCAAACTTCTCAAAGGCCTGTCACCTCCAACAGGCCTTGCCTCATAAGGGCCCCATCACCTCTTAACACTGCAACACTGGACATCAGGCTTCCAATAGAAAAACCTTGGGAGACACACCACATCCAATGGGAAGGTAATGCATTTCTATAACAGGGTCAACACTTTCAAAATTTTATGAAAATGGACATAAAGGCATAGGCAGCAGTGAACTCAACCCAGAAAAGAAAGAACTAGAAATTCCTTTGCAGAAAACCTAAAGACCAACCTCAGCATAGACTAAATTTGCTTCATACAACTATTTCTGATAAACACAGCATACTGGTACTCAGGAGAATGGGAAGTCACTAGACAAATGCAGGGGGAGAAATAAGGTTGTAGGTTTAGACTGCAAACAGGGGACAACATACCCAGGCAGAAACCATGGAGAAACTTTCTTGTGATAGAAAGTCTTGTGACAGCTTAATCCCAGCTCTGGGATTTGAGTGCTTCTTCAACCATTCCTACTATTAGAGATTTCTCTCCCTATGCATTTTTTTATTCCTGCCTTCAGGTCACATATGACTCCCTGGGCATATGGAGCTGCCTAGGGTACTGCTCAAACATTCACATTTTGAGAATAGTCAAGTTGGCACATAAACTTGGGAAGACTTGACTTTCCTGGAGACATCAATTTCGTAGAAATTGGCTCCACATGAAATCCATATAAAAATCTACCTACCCATGGCTGTAGGTAAAAACACACCAAATAGTAAATACTCAGGGTGAACAATTCAGAAAATCTTGTATATGATATATTGACTATGTTAAAGGTACTGTATTCCAGTTAGGAGTTTTGTTGCATGATTAGATCATGACTGTTCTTGACATGGGGGAATATATGTATCTATTTGAGATAAGAGATAAATGAGTTTGTTCAATTCTAGTGACAATTTCACTCTATTTTATGGTATTGTTTTGTTTACCTTAAAATGCACAGTAAAATTTGTTTTCAAAAATTTGGTCAAGTACTTGAGTAGATATATTTTCAAAAAAGACAAAGTGCTCAGTAGATACATTAAATATGCTCATAGTGACACTAATCAGTAAAATGCTCAAAAATATGAGGAGATATTACCTCACTATTTTGGGCGGGTTAATATTAAAAATACCAGAGATAACAAGTATTGGCAGTAATATGGAGCAAAGAGAACCTTGGGCAGGTTATTTGTGAGATTATGTAAATCGACACACCCACCATGGAAAACTACGTAAAGGTGCCTTAGAAAATTGAGAGTAAAACTTACACGTGATACAGCAATCCCCCTCCCTGGAATGCATCTAAAAGAAAATAATTTATCTCTCACAGAGACATCTGCATCTCCATGTTTCTTGCAGTACTGTTCACAACAAGCAAGACAGAAGCAAGGAAAGACATAGCGTCCACCAGTGGATGACTGTGTGTAGGTGATGTGGAACGTCCACTAACGTTCAATGGAATGTTATTGAGCCTTCTAAATAGGTAAATTTTGTCCCTGTGCTGATGTAAGTGAACACTGAGGACAGTATTGTGACATAAATCAGACAAGATTACAGTTTGATCTCTCTTATGTGACATCTAATAAATCAACTTCATAGAAATAGAGTGGAATGGTGGTTGTAAAGAGGTGGGTAGTGAGGGACACAGGGAGGTTGTTTAAAGTGCACAAAATTCCATTCTAACATCGATAAATTTGGGGGATCTGCTGTATAACATGGAGAATGAAGTTAATAATACATTTTTGTATACTTGATATTTGCTGTGAGATCTTAAATATCCTCACCACACATACATCTTAAGTGATAGATGTGTTAATTAAGAGGCTGTGGTAAGCAGTTTACAATATCTACTTATGAAAGCTCCATGTGTTGTACACCATTTATGTGTACAAATGTATTTGTCGGTCACACCTCAGCAGAGCAGGACTGAGTCTGCACATACCCTATTTTCAAGCATGCTTGGTTCTTCATTCTGAGCTGCAGCCTTCACACTGAACTTCCACCCATCCCTCACAGCCATGAAGACATTCCACATCCCAACTCTCAAATGCACAACTGTGTCCTGACATTTAATGTTCATTTTTCTGTGGTGCCTATCCTAGGGACCTCAGAACTGTCCTTCTTCCTCCCATTACCCCAAGACCCATTATCAGTTCTCTTCTTTTTTATTTGCTTTCAATTCCATTACCTCAGTCCATCCCCATAGCTCCTGGGTCCTACACAACCAAATGTCCAAGATCAAACTCCAAACTGATTGCCACCAACCCCACCATCCTCCACCTTTCTTCTGGTTGCATGCCTCTTTATATCACTTCTTTCCTGTGTGCCTGGTTTTAAATCAAGACACTTTTCCTTTTTTCCACTGGTATTGTTTTGTGTCCCATAGTTATACCACATGGTTGTAAAGACTCATACTTAGTCTTAATATCTAGAAGTGTACATCTTTTAGTTTGCTTTTCCTGGTGTTTCTCTTGCACTTTGGGCCATCACGGCCTCCTTAGCTCTCTACCTACTTTGTCTCCCCCCCCCCCCCAATACTCTTGCCATTTGTCTCTTCCAAGAAACATTGTGTCTCTCTAGATACACCTCTTTGTCATATTCTGGGCCTGTTTTGGACAAGTACTTAATCCAGGACCTGATACCCCAGCTTTATTCACAACTTCTCACCACACGTATGTATGAATGCCTCTGAGGCATTGAATCTTCTACAAATTTTTCAATCCGGTGAGCTTCAACATTTTTCATGTTCACTCTTCATCCTCAGGACCACCTTAATTCCTGTGAAACCATGTACCCCATGTATCTTGTACCTTCTGGGCCCTATGTCTTTATGTTCCTTGGCTTTTTACCCATGTGTGCCTACACCTAGTCATGCCAATGAGCTTTTCCTGGATACTTAATGAACTTTGTCTGTGTCCTCTACATTACAGGATTTGCACAATCAAATTTCCCAATCCCCCTATTCCCCATGTTCTTATTTAGTACCACTTCAATCTAATACCAGTTTACTGTTACTACACAAAACATACCTGCATTTATACCACAGGTTTTCACCTGTATGATAAATCTCACAGCATTTGTTAAGGTGACATATTGTAAATAGTGTCCTTGCAGGATTGGAGGGATTTATAATAATTGAAAGGGTTTTTGTACTGTGTTCACCCATCATACTTGCTGCAGAATTAATGTTAGCAGCCCTGGCACATCTTAGAGTTACAGATATGTTGGCTTAAGCAGGTCAAACCATCTTATCCTGTTGCTGTCATTGGTGAGTGAGAATTTTTCTACATTTTTTATGGATATTGTTTTGTTTCTCCCTCCTGTCAGTAAGAGGTAAATATTGGTAGAGCATATTTATTCACAAAATTATGATATGAATTGACATCCAATTATGCAAATGAGTCCAATTAATTAACCCATATTTGTGCAGATGAATTCAGTGACTTTCAAAGTGAACAACTAGCATCACCTAAATTTCTCTAAACAACAAATTCTATGAAATATATGGATTCAGATGACTGAAAAAATCCTAGTATTTCAACTTTCAAATGCCACACATGTGCCAGTTTGCATGAATGTCTCCTGTTATAAATATCATTCACTAACCTTGCTTCCTTGAAACAAATTTACTTAGGTATTAATTAACTCACATTTTTATCTTCTTAAATCAGTGAATATTTGCTTCTGCCATACAATCTTTCATGTTTTATGTTCCAAAGCTGAGGATATAACCTGGGAATGTGGCACAATTACTGTGATAGCACTTGTTTTCCTAATACACAATAAATGAGTCAGGGTGTAGCTCTACAGATGTGGAACCAGTCCTGTCTCATTGCACATAACTCACCATGGGACATGTGCCTCAGAGCTATAGTTCCAACTCAATGCATTTGCAGTTATTAAAATATTTAAATGTTCCTTTATATAATTGACATTGCATATTGTATTAGTCAGGGTTCTCTAGAGGAACAGAATCAACAGGAAGTACAATTATAAAAGGATAATTTATAAGATTGGCTTATATTACTGGAAGGTGGATAGTCAACAATGGCCATCTGCAGGTCAGACAGCTGGAAGGAAGAATCAGTAGATGCAAAGTCCAGGAGGTTGAAGCCTGGGCCTGAACAAGAGAGATTAGCAGTGCTACTCTAGTTTGAAACCAAAGGTTTCTGGAGAATCACCTTTGGAAGAGTAAAGAAGCAAGAGTCTGATATCCTCAGATGATGGTAGCAGCAATCAAGAACCCATTCAAGAAAAAGTCAACCATGCATCTGCTGCTGCTTCCTTGTTCTTCCAACTTTTATTCCATCCAAGTCATCATCATATTTGGTGCAGCCCATTCTTAGGGAGGGTCTCCATTTCAGTTGGCTATCCCACATGCCAACCATTTCTAGACACATAGACATACCCATAATCCTCTTAATCCTAGGTATCTCTTAATCTGATGAAGCTGACAATTCAAATTAACCATTACACATGTAGAATAAATATTTATAATCAATGGGAAACTTTTTTTCCAATAAGAAATTCCAAAATACTACTAGTTTAGAAGATAGTAGGAATATAGAAAAACAAATAGAAAAAAAAAAAAACAGAACTTGATTAATAGAAGAACTCCACTTACTAGCTTTAGGGAAACATGGTGGTTCATGGCACCCTCTCTTTAAACACTGACAATTTCAAAACCCCTCTCTGCACCTAATCAGAGTAAGACTTTGAGACTTAACCTCTGTGTACCCAAATTCTCCTTGTAATCATGAAAGTAATCTCAGCCCCTGCTTCATGTTGAGAAGATTAAAAAATCACCATGTGCTGCATTTAGAGCAGGGATTTTTACACATTTTGTGGTTTAATTCTTAATTAAAGCATCATGAAACCTGCTAGTGAGAATGAAACCTTAAGTTCAATTTTGCAATTCCCACTTGAGAGAGGGCAATGTTGGATTTTGGTTGACAGGACACAGATAGCCCAGAACTCCCATTCCCCTGCAGGACCCTCTGGGAACTGGCAGGATGGCAGCCAGTGATGAGGCTGTAGGAATCATCTTCCTGTCACAGACTGTGGTTGGAGTTCTGGGCAATTTCTGTCTTATCTATTACCTGTTATTTTCTTCACTGGGTGCAGGTTAAGGCCTACAAATTTGATTCTTAAGCACTTGATGTGGTCAATTTGTTAATTCTCCTGCATAAAGAAAGTCCCCAGACAGGGGCACTTTTCAGTTTGGAAGTCTTCCTTGGTGATTTTGGATGTAAGCTGCTTTTCAATGTTAACAGGATGGGCAGTGATGAGTCCATTGTTACCATATGCCTTCTAAGTGTCTTCCAGGCTACCATCTTCAGCCCAGTGAATTCAGATGGGCAGAGCTTTAAAGTGAAAACTCCCAGTACATTGGTGCCTCCTTATACCTGAGCTGGATCCTGTAACTCCTTGTAAGTATGCCTTTCTTACTTACATGACTGGGAAAGGGAGCTACAAAAATGTCAAGATCTTGGTAGATTTTCTGGTGCTCTAATGACAAAGCCCTAGAATCATTGCTTGCAGCAATCCTGTCACTCCCTGATGCTGTGTGTGTGTGTGTGTGTGTGTGTGTGTGTGTGTGGAAGCGGGGGTGCTCATGCTCTAGGCCAGCAGCTCCATGGTGCTCATTCTGCACAGGCATTACCAGAGAATGCAGCATGTCTGCCCAGGTCCTCCCCTGAGTACAACAAAACAATTCTTGTCCTAGTGAGCTCTTTTGTATTTTTATACACTTTCCAGTATCTTAAATAATCCCAAATTGTTCCTGATAATTTTGGCTGCAATAATCTCTGGGTGCTTCCCAGCTTTCAACCCCTTTTTGCTAATAATCAAAGACACCAGCACATTCAGGCTAGTTTGCATGTATAAAAAAAATCTTAAATTTCTAATTTATGAGGAAAATGTAAAATATGTACTCTATAAGGTTTTGTACAATTTGTCATATCATTTGTGAGTGGTGGTTTAGACAGATACCCTCATATGTTATAAATGTGTGTGTATGGTTTTATATGTGTTTGTGAACATGAACATGCACACATGCATATATCTTGATTGTTATGATCTGTCAATAATAATTCTGAAAAATTATATGTAAATTTTATACTTAATTAAAACTATTTCAAACTGATTTCACATAATTTCATATTTTCTTGTTTTTCTGATAGAGTAGTCATTTTAAAAATGTGGAAAGAATTTTTCATTTGTCTACTTTCATGTTTATGTCTTAGCTCTGTGTCTTTGAAGAATTTTCCAAGTTAATGTACTCCAATGATATTTGCCTTTAGCAGGTAAATTTAGTTATTTTTAATACAGTATAAGGAAAGTAAAAAGAGAAACAGAGACAAGATGCAGCAGAAAGGTAGTTGCTCGTCCAAGCAGCTGCATTTATTTATACCAATAGGTTACATTAGGTCATTACTGCCATAACTACATTATAGTTTATGGTATCAGTAAAGTGGCTTATTCTGCAGTTACATTCTACAGTTACAATATGCAATGTTAGGAGCTTTGTGCAGCTCTCAAGAAAGTCCATTGTCTGAAGTTACTGTTAGATGGGCAGATCCAGGATCAGCAGAGCTCAGTGAAACATTGTGGTTATCTAGCAAGCAAGTTCCTTTATTCACAGGAGCTATGTGCCTGAGATCAAAGTCAAGGCTGATAAGACTATAGAACAGAGCAGGGCATTGCCATTACAGCTAGATGGTTCACATGTATTCGTTATCTTACTAGTTCCTAGTAAAAAAACTGCAGGACATTCTAAGGGTAGTAAAATAGTGTTTGTTACTCCCGAGGAGTTTGCTCACCAGAGGAATGTTCCTCTATAATATTTCCAAGATCAGAATCCCTACAATATAGAAATGGGCAGAATGGGAAGCAATTGTCCACTAAAAACCCCTGCTCTGTTTCATATATTTCATGTCCACCTTGATAATATACATTAGGTGTAATTTTTTATTGTTACAAATGATTTTTAAATCACCAATAAACCATCAAAGCAGCTTTATGTACAAATCAGTCATAAATTACTAAGTAAAATTTTATAAAGTATATACACTTTTGCCTTCAGCTTCTTCTACATCAAAATACAATCTTGTCCATCTCAAAGATTCCTCTTTGTGCCTCTACCATAATCATATTCAACAGGGACCAGTATGTGACATTAAATACCATAGATCACTTTCATTTTTTGTACTTTCTATAAATGAAAATGATCAGCTTCAACTCTTTTATATTTGACTTAGAAAATTGTATTTTAATTGTAGTTTGTATTTTCATATTTGGTTGGTAATAGAATTCAACTGCAGGAATATTAATTACTTCATGCCTTCCTCTCTGGACACATAAGTCCTCCCCCCTCAAAAAAAAAAATGTTCCATGTGCTGGAAGCTTTGCACCCAGTGTGAAGGTTTTGGAGGAGGTGGAAACTTTGACGTGTGGATGTAAGTACAAGGTGGCTGGGTCATTGAGAGGTCATGCTTAAAGGGATAAATGGTAATGTCTGGAGTATATCAGTTCCCATGAAATTGGGCTGTCTTACAGAGCGTTCTGGTGTCTCTGCTCTCTCGCTCCCTGTCCTGTCCTGTGGTCTATTCTGTATGTGCTCCCACTATTGTGATTTCACCTACTCGTAATTCCTCAAAGAGTTGAGCAGATGCTGGCACCATACTCTGGCATCTCCAGAACTGTAGGTCACTAAATTTCTTTGTCAAGTACTCAGTCTTGGGTATTTGGTTATTGCAACAGAAAAAGATAACATGACATGGTCATTTTTTAGTTTGAAGTATCATGATGAGGACTCACCTATAGTTTCACAGTGTGTTTTTAATGATAATTGTAAGAGTTTCTGCTGTTATGTGTGTAAAGGTGATTGATTCATTGATTATAGGTTTACATCTCCTTGGCTTTAGAATATACTGACTGAGTTTATCAAATGTTTGTATGAGATTCAACCAAGTAGAAGCTCTTATTTTAATAGAAATACTTTTATATGTCTTTATTTAATGTTAATAACATAGGTTCTGTTAAACATAGATGCATATACTAAGACATATATATATATGCATAGGGAGGTGGTTCCCTTCATTTTCTTCAAGGACATCAATTAATAACTTAAAAATTTACATCATAAAACCATTCAGAATCAGCTTTTTATATATGTTGGTAGTTATTTAAGTCTTTTAAAAAAGTAAACAATAAATTTCAATGTTTTCTGAAAATGTACAGTAGATACTTTTTTCTCTCATTTATCATCATATATTCTATATTTTAAAACATCTGGGAAATTATTTTGAGAAGTTTTGCCCTAAGACATGGTAGCTATTTGAGAGACAAGTATGCCTAACCTGATTTGAAGATTGCTAATATGCACATTGTATTCAAATATCGTGTGATACCCTATGAATATGTACAATTTTTAGTATCATTTAATAATAAATACCTTTGGCTGGCCAGAGTGGTGCATGCCTATAATCCCAGTGGCTTGGGAGGCTGAGCTAGAAGGATGAAAGTTTAAGACTAGTCTCAGAAAATAAGTGAAGCATTAAGCAACTTAGCTAGAGCCTGTCTACAAATAAAAAGGCCTGCAGATGTGGATCAGTAGTGAACAGCTCCTGGGTCAATCCTTGCTACCAGTAATAACAATAGTAAATTCATCAATTAAAACTTTCCTTTTGTTTCACAGTGTCATTGGCTCACATACTTACTGTCTTCAATTCCAGCAGTAATGTAAAAAGAACCTCTCATACCTTATATCTCTGACTGTGTCCTCTGCTGCATCTCTGTATTCTGCTTTAAGGGCCCATGTAAATAGAGTAGGACAATCAGATACCAGTGTGTATGCCAGTGTATAAGAGAAAAATATCTCCCCCTCTATGATCTGCCAATCAGCAGTCTTAGCATCATCTTTAAACCCCAGTTAACCCAATGTAACCTCAGGAGTGACTGCAAGAGCATTCTCCAAGTCGTCTTGGAACAACCCTGTTCACAGTCCCACATTATCCCTTGTAGTTCTCAGGACAACTGCAAAATATACTGAGAAGGTAACACCATAAGCTAGGAAGAAACTAAGTGGAACAACATAACTTCTATTCCAGTTTTCCTAGAATCAGTATGTCCTTTAATGATTTAGAGAGTGTTGTGGTTCTAGGGCATAAAACCCAAGGTGGACATCTTCCTGGGGTCCTTCAGCTTTGGTGTAAGTGGAGCATACTTGGATGAAACTGAATCCTCTGTGTGGAGCCTTCATGACTGCGAGGGACAAGCTTGGAATGAATTCAAAGCTTCTGCATGCCCTTGCTCCCTGTCCATAAGTAATAAACCTGTCTCATGTACCCAGGGTGTGTGGATGTTCTGTTTCATCAGACTAAAAAAAGTTGATTTCCAGTCCAAAGTGAATTTGCTTTACAATAATATCTGGGGTTGGGAATTTTCTATGGCATGTTTTTGAATTTTAAAAACCATAGAAATTGTAAATATACCTACAAAAAATTTACCCTTAATGAGTATTAGGAAAAATAATAAGAGGACACAGAAACAAGATGTAGAGGCAGGAAGAAAAATGGCTGTTTTTTCCAAGTGACAATGTTTATTTACACTGATAGGTTACATTAGGTAATTAGGACCATAATTACATTTTTATTGCTTAGAGTACCAGTAACATTGTTTATTCTGCAGTTATATTCCACAGTTACAATATGCAAAGTCAGGAGCTTTGTGCAGCTCTTAAGAAATTCATTGACTAAAGTAACTTTTAAGCGGGCAGATCCAGGAACAAGGGAGCTTATTGAAACATTGTAGTTATCCCAGCAAGCAAGTTCCTTTATTCCCAGGAATTATATGCCTAAAATCAAAGTTGAGACTGAGAAGACTCTAACACAGAGCTTCTTCATAAGGGACATTGCTACAGCAGAGAGGCATCCCATGGCTTTACAAAAAAATTTTCCAGCAGCCAGGCATCTTGTGTCTTTACAGAGAAACTTCCTAGCAGCCAGGCTTTCTGTGCCTTTGCAGAGAAACTTTCTACCTAGCAAGCATGCCACAATCATGAAGTTTATCAGAGACCCCAATCCCAAACACAGAACCCTCATAGATGAGCCCTGTGATGATTTACTAAAAGAAAGAACAGGGGGGCTGGGGATGTGTCTCAAGCGGTAGCGCGCTCACCTGGCATGCGTGCGGCCCGGGTTCCATCCTCATTACCACATACAAAGATGTTGTGTCTGCCGATAGCTAAAAAATAAATATTAAAATTCTCTCTCTCTCCCTCTCTCCCTCTCTCTTTAAAAAAAAAAAAGAAAGAAAGAACAGAGGCGGTGGATTAGACTTACACTTTTAGCTTGTCTTTTTGTTTCATTTTTATAATAATATTATATATATGTAGATATAGATAGATGGATAGATAGATATTGAAGCTTATAAAGCTTAAATATTGTGTGCCATTTTAGTTTTTGTTCTTTATTGAAATATCATTAATGTGTGTTTAAGGAATGCAATGATTATATATATATACATACATACATACACACACACATATACACACACATATATGTGTATACATACATATATACACATATATGTCTATGTTTGTTTATTTGTATGTGTGTGTATGTATATATATATATATATATATATATATATATATATATATATATATATATAAATGATCATCACAAAGTAGTTATCATTTTCACTTCACAGAGATTCCTTTTGGAATCTTCATGTCTTTTTTTTTAACTCTGCATTTTTTCTCCCCCTCTCCTATTTTCTCCTCACTCTTTTAATATCTAGAACATTCCAGACCACTTGCATATATAGTGAAATTTAGAACATCACTGTGCATGCACAGAGAAAGCACCATCTTAGGAGAGACTGAGAAGACTTTAATTTTAAACCTTGGGTTCTTCCCTATCTGTTAGAAGACATACCATAACTATAAAAAAAATGGAAATAGAAAAATCTAAATTCCAGACCTAACATATTCAAGTGTCTCATTTCCTATCATTTCAGTTTCTCTGTCTCATACTGTGTGTTTCTTTTTGCCTCATCTTGTCTTTATCTGCTGTCTCTTTGTACATGTGTATGCTTTTATATAAAATAAATTTAATCTTAATAAAATCTGTCATTTTTAAGGAAATGTTAAAATATGATACTGAGACTACTAAAATTGTCCTTTTAGAAACTTTTCATATTTTCTTCATTATTTCCTTTGAAAATCCATTCTGAATTTACATATCCATGATGTGGGTGAGGATTGATGTTTTCCTGTTCCAAGTACACTTCAGGTTCAAGTAATTCAGGCTAAGCACACTTCAGGTTCCAGTGAAAGTGTCTAGTTGCACTTTCTTTCCCTCTCTCTCTCATTTCTCCCCCAAGTCTATACCCCCATCCTCAGGGACCACTTTCCCATGAAACACTGAGTACACTCTACCTCTGTGCTCATGCTTGGAAATCTCTGGCAATCCCACAAAGCAGCACCTAAATCATTCTTGGGGACAAACTCTATCTTGAGCCCCTGTGCTTAGAGGAATATTTGTTGTCATGATTTACCATGGTGAATGACAGCAGAGCCTGAAGACCTCGGGCAATATCTGTTCTTCTCAAGACTGCTGTCAGAATCCTGGACATGTATCTCTTCTCTGCCATCATCTCTTCCTCATAACTCACAACAGGGTGTTCTTTCCATATGATTCCCAGGCATCTGTGTACACCAGCTCCTGGTCACATTTTCTAAGAGACTTCTCCAAGCAATGGAAGCATTGCTAGTTCTGTTCTCACCCAGCCTTGTCCTGCTACTGGCCCTGTCCGCACCTGACTCTTCTCCTTGGCCAGGTATCCACCATGAAGATCTTCCTACCACAGTAACCCTGAACTCTGGAGGAGACCGTCTGGGCCACTGTGAGACCTTTAAAAAAAAAAAAAACTTGGTTCAGTCATTGAGTCCTCTTAATGTCCTTTGGGATCCCCTATATGCAGTGTGTACATCACACAGGACATTTTAGGGGCCAGTATGTAAAGAAGCCCAAATCTTCTTCCCACATCATTGGCTCAGGCTCACTGTATTATCCAACACAAAGGAGGACAGTGGGAAAACAGTTGATAAGCAAATGCTAACAACCCATCCAACAGGTCTGTGACCCCTGAGGCTTCACCCAAAGAGAGTATGTATGGAGAGGAGAGAGAAATCAGAGGAAAAATAAAATAAAATAAAAAAAAGATGGTACCAGTTCAGCCCAGCTCTGCCATGGACTAACATGGCAGTTTGCACTCATATGCTAAATCTCCTGAAGCTTTTGTATATCAGGTTACATGAAGCTAAAATGAATAGATCAGTAATTGTGATGAGGACTGATTGAAGAAATGCATAGATGTGTGAGCTTTAAATGAATAAATACCAGCTTGCAGAAACTTTAAGCCATGCGAGGACTCTGATAGTGTGAGGCAGGACATGAGACAAAGCTGATTATTCCTGCTTGTGGGAGAAGTGTTCTTCAAAGAGGTATCCAGTCTCCTATGGATACCACGCCCAAAGCCAGAAGGATGTGCTCAGCGTGTGGTCCCCGTGTTCCAGCTCTGCAGCTTGAAGGGCCCTGTGTTCCAGTTCCCTCTTTCTCACAAAAGAGGGAGAATCCCAGTCCAGCTTTGCCCAGATCTAAACAGCTTTCCACACCCTCAAAACAAGGGGAACTGGCAAGGTACAGAGCTGGCCTTGGCTGGACAGAGACCTTGGACATTTTCATGGAAAGGGAGTAGAGGTTTGTTTGTGGTTGTGAGTGTTTCCTATTGGTTCTAACTGTGGATTCTAGGAGGCCTCCAGTTCAGCTCAAAATCAATCTGGGGGCAAACAGAGCTGAATGTGATCCCTAGAAGCAGACACGTGAAGTACTGAGGATGACTGAGGGGACTCAGAGAGAAGGAGTTCACACTTAGAGAATATTTCACATTGATTTATTTTCATTCTCTGTGACATGCATGTAGTAGAATAAATTTATTTTAAAATTATAATAATTAGCATACCATAGGAATATGTGGAAAATAGAAGTAGAGGGATATAATTTTAAAAAAAAGTTAAAATGTTTTTTTGTTTTGTTTTGTTTTTTAAGATAGTAGAATTTTAATCAATGACCATGGTGGCTTTTTATCTGTTTTGAGTTTTCTATGATGAAATAAAATATTATACTATATATTTACAATTATTTTACCCTTTGAATTTTAGATTAAAAAAATTATGATTCATATCAGAAAGAATTGGAAATGCACTTGAATTCTTCATATTATTTAATTTTACTAATATTTTAAACTCAGAATTTTATAAAGCAAATATGATGACTTTACCAAAGCATGTAATTATAGTTTGAGGACATTTCTTAGATTAATAAGTGAGAATAATTTCCAGTAACTCAGGAGGAGAACTTCTTCCTGTTTAAAAATAGTTTTCCTAATTCTTCCTTCAAAATGACAAAAACAGTATTTCCATAAAGTTATTACTTGATAGATGAATGGGAAATAATAACTCTGTTGAACTTTAATAAATTTTATACAAATGTTGTCCTAGTTATGGCAGTTTGGCATCTTCTCTAATATTACCTTGAATGATAAAAAAAAAAAAAAACAATGTTAGCTAATTAGGATTTTGAATAACAGAGAAATTAGGAAGTGGGAAGCAGGATTTCATTTCCTTATTCCTACAGAGAGGGCAGCTGAACCCCAGGCTTCCACTGATAGAAACCTTGAGTTAAGTTGCTGAATAGTGTGAGGACAGACACATACAATTGTTGAATCAGTGCTACTATGACCAGTTTTATTTCTTTTTTATGTGTGCCATAGCATTTACAGCCTTGAGAGAATGATAGTAAATTTTCAAAATTAATCTCAAAAATTTCCCTTTGTGATACTTTATTTTGGTGTCTAACACACTGAAAACTTGCCTATTTTGTTCACAAATTAACAGTGTGGGTTGCCTTGCTATATTTTCTGCAATCTACCTTAGAGACTCTTTGTATATTGAAATTCTTATTTGAAGATAGCTGTTAATTCTCAAGAGTTTAATGAAGCCCAAGTTTAATCAAGTACTACTAACTGACTGACTGTCATCAGACGAGAAAGATTGTTGCTTACTAATTGTTTGATTTCTAAAATCCATTGTTTACATTCATAAAATTTATTTTTCATTTTTTCTCATTCTATTAAAGCTTTGAGTCAATGTTTAAAATGTATGCATTTCAGTATTATAACATATATCACATTACTTATCATATATGCTTTATAATAGATATACTATGTAACATATATGCAATGTATAAAATTCATTGATATTTTTTAGATTATATTATACTACATGTAGTATATATTACATATTTTGCTAATATTACATGTGTACATATCATATTTTATATATAATAGTATCATGTAATATTCAATTCCACTTTTTATTTATATACCCTCAAAAAACTTTACCACAAGAAAATATAGGAATTTCATGTATGCATGCATTTATATGTGTGTGTGTGTGTGTGTATATATACATATTTATGACTTACAAATAAACATAGCAAATTATTTTAATTGTACATTTGAATAATTTTTTACTTACCAATATTTGAACAGTAAGATTCATGAAGCTGTGGGTGTAGTTAAGTGGTAGATCAGTTGCCTAGCCTGTGCAAGGCCCTGAATTTCTCTTTTAGCACAACAAAAATAAATAAATAATAAGATTCAGAGATGAGTGCTATAATTCATCATTATTTGATGTTAACCACAGTAAAATATTTATAAGAAACTCATTAATTTCCAAGAAGGCCATAATGATAGCAGTGATATTTAATCATATACTTGAAGAATCTACTGAAAACAATCTTAAGGAAAAAAAATCTTAGGGAAAAATTTAGTGATATATATATATATATATATATATATATATATATATATATATATATCTATCTCCATAGGCAACAGAAACATTATAAATGTTTAAAAATTTTACTTTTAGTTGTTCTTGCTAATTATTGTTTATTTACAAAACAATGAAATTTGAATTACAATTATAACATATGGTGCATGTTAGTGACATTAGCATATCTTATCACCTTAAGCACAATAGTTATTTTAAAGAATTGCCTGGCCAGACGTGGTGATGCACACCTTTAATCCCAGAGACTCAGGAGGCTGGACAGAAAGATTGCTAGTTTGAGACCAGCCTCAGCAATACAATGAGGCTCTAAGGAACTTATCAAGAACTTCTCTCAAAATAAAACATTAAAAAGAGCTGGTAATTTGGCCCCAGTGGATAAGTGCCTCTGGGTTAAATCCCTGATTAAAAAAAAATCTAGAAATGTATCAGTGGAAGAAAATGGGCAGTGGAAAAATAAGCTGCCCAACTCTCTTATTTTTTTTTATACCAGTGATTGAACCCAGAGGAACTTAAACACTGAGTCACATCTCTAGACCCTTTTAATATTTTATTAAGAGACAGGGACTCACTGAGTTTCTTAGGGCCTCACTAAGTTGCTAAGACTGGCTTTGAACACATAATCCTTCTGCTTCAGCCTCCCAAGCCACTAGCATTACAGGCATGCATCACAAAGTACAGCTCTGGCAAATTTATTTTTCACAAGGTTCTCAAGTTAATTCAAGTGAGAATAGCATCTTCCACAAATAAGATAGGAATAAAATTGCATATTTAATGCAAAAGAGTGATAATGTATTTTACATGGGATTATATAAATAATTAACTCAGAATCATTCTGGACTTAAATATAACAGCTAAATTTATTTAAAAAAAATAAAAATAGTACTGAATCAAATGTTCTTGAATTAGACTGACCAGTGGAGCCTTAGATATGCTTCAAAAATACATACACACAAATAAATAAATAAATTTGACTTTAAAATTTTTCTGTGAAATTTTATACTAAACAATAGAATGCATAGATTTTAAATTAGTGATATGAATCAAAATAGCTGCAGATTAAATGATATTAATATAGTTGTTCCTGTAGTACCATCATTGAGATTTCAGAGAATGAATAAGTTATGTGATCTCCTTGCTTCAGGTTCCCAATTTGTCAAATTGCTATAATTCTCTTCTCTGAAAGATACTGTAGATTGTTCCTACTCTGTTTAAAGATACTGTAGATTGTTCCTACTCACAGTTCATTGTATAAAATATAAACTGCAATTATAATTTTATAGGAAAATTTGACACTTAATATTCCATAAGATTCAACTGCTATTTTCTCTTAATCAATAGCACTAATGGAATAGCATTACAATTTTATTTGGAGTCCAAAATGACTAGATATTACTTAGAGAATATAATTGAATCATTAGCAGGTCTGTTCTTTTAAGGCTTTTCTATTTTTCAAATGTTTTCTTTTTAATTGAAATATAACAATTGAACATGCTTATGGCATACAGTTTGATATGTTGGCATAAGTATACACTGTGTAATGATTAAATCAGGGCAATACACAATTTTTTTCTGTGCAGAAAGAAAAAGGAAAGTAAAGACAATTACATTAGGTGTTTTGGTTTGTGTGGTTTTGAAGATCTGCTTATACTCACTTTTTAGCACTCACTGACGTTTTTGAGAAGCCAGTTGAGTTCAAAGCCCAGCCTCCTCTTTTCTCTGGCTCTTACAGTGCACTGCCACTTTGTACCCTTCAGAATCACCCTAGAGCAAGGAACCCTACCTACAGGGAAACTGTATACATCCCAGGACACACAAAATTATTGAGACTGATCAGTCAACATCAAGCTCTACTGTCTAGCTGACCTCCTACAAACTATATTTCCTCTACAGATTTGATTTGTTTTACCCTGTCACTGGCTAAAACCCCCTGGCAGAAATCTTGTGTGTTCAATATCATAACTTACAAGTAGGGGTGACTTTTGTCTGTGCAAATGTCATTGTTTTGGGTCCTGAGAACAAATAATTGTCCAATATTTTTTTTTTAAAATAAACCTAAGAAATGAAGGAAAAAAATGTGAAGATTGTAGAAAAGTTTCCAGACCCCTTTGATAACAATATAAAATCTTGCATTCGCTATGGAAAATACCTTGGTGGTTTCTTGATAAAATACTAAAATAAGCAGAACCCTCCCCTAAAAAGTTCCATAAATAACTGAAAGCATGTACTCAAATGAGTTCTCATTAACACATGAGTATTTATAACTGAATGAGACTCAATGGTAAAAACAACACAATATTAATGGACAATAGAAAATTGGTATGTCTGCATTGTAATATTATTCAGCAATATTATTTGGCAGTTCTAGAACTGAACTCAGGGCCTTGTGCCTACTAGGAAAGCACTTTACTTCTGAGATACAACTTAAGTCACATCCAGCAATCATGGTTAGTGAGAGCACTAAAATATTACGATGGAGACGTAGCTGGGGAACAGTACACTAAGGGAAATGAATCAGAGAAAAAAAAGTGCCATGTATTTTATATGTGATATTATATACTATTTTGAGAATAAGAAAATCAATTGATGAAAAATGCCAGGAGCCAAGTGGAGCAGAAACAAGGAATAACTAACTGCTGGTGGGAACTGGTGGATCTGCATGTAAAATATAAAAAGTGATATGTAAAGAATAAACAAAATGATACAAAATTGTACCCTCTAAAGTTGGTTACAAAAGTAAACTTAGTTTTACATGCACTTTGCCAGAATTAAAAAAAAAAATCATGCAGTTTTTAAAGAATAAAGCAGTCAAGGCCCCAACCCATAAAATAAGGCAATAAATCATAAATGATGGCAGCTGGATGAGCTGAATTTAAGTACATTTACATGAACATACTGTTGCTATATGTGTATGAGAGTCAGTTAATTGTTCTATTCCTCAGTGCTTATTTTATTATAATACATAAAAGTATTATCTCTATCATGACCAATATTTGAAACTTGCCAAGTTTTTACTATATTTACGTAATTCAGTATACTTAAATATGCATTGTTTCTTTGTTTTGCAGAGCTGTGGATCAAGCACAGGGCCAGGCACAAGTATGGCAAGCCTTTCACCGCTGAGCCACACTTGGAGTGAATCTGATCTCTAGTCCTGATTAGTTGTCTGTTTATGAAAGGTCATCTATTGCCACATTTTTTTTTTAATTTTTAGTGTGTATATTTCTTATGGTTGAAATAAAACTTTGTCACATCCTAGTGGCATTTTGTGATGGTGATCCCTGCTGCTGTGGCTGTTTCCCTGACAGAATGGGAATCACACACAGGCTTCATGTGTTAATGGATGTGCTCCTCTGTATTTCACCTGGAGTCTAACCTTACAGTCCCTGCACACTAGTGTGCTCCAGCGCCCCAGGAGCTCAGTTCTCTGGCCGCCTTGGCCTCCCGGCTCCTGCTTTAGCTCTCTTTTGTGTGCTAGTGCAGGTTGTGTGATTGCATCTAGCACTCCAGACAGAGGACTTTGTTGGAATAATGAGGATCCATCTTTTTATAGAGAAGCAACTGTGTTTTTACACAGAAGCAACTGATGAAAGGGACAGCCAGATGCCTAAGAAGTGAGTCACATGGCACTCACTGCTAGATGAAACAAACTCTAGAATGAAGAACCTGAACAAAATAAGACCCAGCATGAGTCATTTACACACCGGCTATGAGTGTTACAAAAACATGCCAACAACAAAGATCAAACTTATATCGGCTTAATATTTATTTCCTTCTATTTCCAATTCTGCTCTCTTAAAATCCAATATCTGTGCTGGAAAGATGGTGCAATCCTGTAATCCCAGCAGTTTGCAGGGCCTGATCCAGGAGAACAGCAAGTTTAAAGCTTGTCTCAGCATTGTAGTGAGGTCCTAAGCAACTCAGCAAGACCTTGTCTCTGTGCCAGATTCTCCTGATTCTCTAGGCTCAGGTTAGATCTCTCAGTTTGCATCTGCTCAATTTATGTGCTGGTTTTTGCCTTTAATTCATGAATCAAAGCACCCAGTCTAAGTTTGTGCCACTTTTACATTGAGGTATTTGAGTCTAAGCTTCCTGTGTGTGACTGACTAACCGTGCCTGTCCGAATACCAGTTTGTTTGGCCAAATAGCCTCTGGATCTACCCAAGACAATCTGCACCTCCAGTCCTGGGGTTTTCCATGCCAAATATCCCAGAACTTACAGCTATTTTTAGGTCTTCTGTGTGTGTGTTTGTGTGTATATGTGTGTGTATAATTGTACCCTCTAAAATGGTTACAAAAAAAGAATATATACATATACAAACACACACAAGGAGTGGGCCATACACACACACACACACACACACACACACACACACACACATACATTTCCCTCCCATCCCACTCCAAATTCCCACCAGGAGTTCAGCTTCTAAACAGCTCCTTAGCCTTGTCTGGTGTACTTCAACTTTCCAAGGTTCAGGACTTTCTCTCCTATATTGAGTATTAGTGGACTGTTTTCCCCCCACCCTTCACTCACCTCCCAAAGAAGTAATTTTTTTCTGATTGTGTCCCAAGTCATGAAACTGTGTGAACCACCACTTCCCACAAATCCACCATCTTTTCTTCTCTTACTCATTCTCAGTATTCAGATACTTTAGCTCCATTATTCTAATGTAGTCAGAAAAAATAGAATAAAACAAAGCATCTAAGAAATAGGAACTTCAGCAGATTAAGAGATGACAGGCTTTGGTTTTGTATGCTAACACAGCAGCTCTGATTACTGACATTTACCCATAGAGGCATGCGGTGGTTAACAGGTAGTTGCAAAAGAAAACCACAGTAGCAGAGGCAAAAGACAAAGCTATGGCGACATTCCTTCTTTAGGCTTAGTGCAGTAAAAGACCCTAAGCTTCTTGAGCAAAGAGTCCCGAGGCTGTTAACAAGTTCGTGCCAGAAAGAAAAGTAGACTACACTCTGCGATAGAATTGCACCAACTCTGTTTCCTTGATGTACCCCAAACATGCTTATGTATAAGTATGGTCCTTTGGGAACCATCTCTTTGGCCCATGGAACCACTAATAAAACGTTGCTTTCAGATCTTGGTGTCCACACCTTAATTCCCTGCTACACTGCAACAGGAATCTATTGTATGCATCAACTCACTGTCAACTTTATTCCCAGTAATGTCATTCCCAACAATTTTATCTGAATAATGTATATGAGTGCCATCATACGGAGATCTTTATGCCATCCACAGGGCAATGGAACAGTTGACAACAGCATTACAAGACACCCAAGAGAATGTCTAACACAAACACACATAGGAATATTGGAGACTAATTAAGACCAACACTTCACCTTCTTAGGAAGGTGTGGATAAGGTAATAGACAAAAGGCAACTTGAAGACATATCACAGCTAAGATAAGAGGAAAATGAGGCTTTCAGATACATCTGGAATTCAGCCAATAAGAAAGAAATACATTTCATACTAAATTGTGGGAACAAGTGCATGGACTACTGAATATATGGCATACATTAAGGGTGTCTGAGTGGCAAACCACTCCCTCATGCTAGGCATGTGAGCAACAAACAGCTTACATCACCCTGGGCATGAGGCCGCATGTTGCAGTACCTGCACTTGCTCTATGGCCCACTCCTCGACTGGTCATTGCAAGGACAGTTGGCCAGAAATTGTATTGGTGGCTGCCTATAATCTGCTTAGCTACTTCCTGAATATATATACATGGTAACTGCACAATAAAGTCAGACCTGCTTCCTGCTTGGTCTCCAGAGTCTTGATTAGTGACTCTGCAGCCATACTCTCCTCTATCCTATTCCGTAGTCCTCTTCACTGGATGAGAGAGAGCCCATGCACTAAATCCCAGAAGACAACTAAACATATTGAAATATTGAAACAAAAATTATACTTAAAAAGTGTGATGATCTCTGATGTATGATTTTATATCATAGCCTCTTTAATTATAATTCCTGAAAATCCCCTGAATTTACTGTGTATAAATTTCAGAATGTTTCCTTAGAAGACTGATGTATTTAATGACGAAGCACTTTCTTTTCCACCCCCATTTGCCACAGAACTTGATGCTGAACACACCAGACCTAGCACATGCATTTGCTCTCTCTCTCGCTCTCTCTCTCTCTCTCTCTCTCTCTCCCTCTCCCTCTCCCTCTCCCTCTCTCCCCACCCCCCTCTTGTCACAAAGTAGAAATTGTATGACATGGGTCTAGTATCCTTTTCTCTTCCAACACCAAGGGAGCCTCAGCCCCCACAGTGGGACACTCACACCCTGCTGAGTCCAAACTCCTGGAGGCAGGGCCCTGCTGCCCTCACCACAACAATTCCTCCTAAAGAATGGCACCATAGTCTTCATGGTTGCCATAATGACATCAGGTTTCTCTATGGCAAGTGTGATGCACAGGTTGGTCCTCTACCCCAGAAATGCCTCTAGATAGGCCTCTTCTTTGTTCCCTTTCCTTTCTCTGAAAGCAAAATGCATTCACTTTTCAGGACACCACCTGTGAAAGTGTATCAACTACAGGAGCAGTGTATCAACTACAGGAGCTAGGCTCACACTCAAGAAATGAGAGAACTCTGCCCACACCCTCTAATAAGTCCAAACTGCTGACATGGTCCCAGGACACCCTGGCCCAGGACACCATACTTGAAGGTCCCCCATCTCCT
The DNA here is from genome assembly GCF_047511675.1 of Marmota flaviventris. Lineage (NCBI taxonomy): Eukaryota > Metazoa > Chordata > Mammalia > Rodentia > Sciuridae > Marmota > Marmota flaviventris. Next base: position 153,323,810 of record NC_092498.1, on the reverse strand, counting down.
CCCTTAACCAACAGTGAACCAAAGAACCCCAAACCTGGAAGGAAGCAGTGGCTCAGTGACCAATGGCACTGGTACAACTGGGAGTGATTATAACCACCAGAAAGTACAGTGGATTTCTCAAGAGGACCTTTCTTTCTTTTACTGACCTCCAATCCTCTGAGCACAAATGTGAAAAAAAAAAAGTGACACAGGTCTTTAGGATCGCTGGATTTCAATAATCACACAGGATATCACACTGCCTTGGGCCAGGAGGTTCTCACAACTCTCTTCTTTTCAAGTCAGTAGGGCACCTAGTATGAGAGTGGGATTGAGGTGAGTGGGGTCTGGGGTCCATTCATCACTTCATCTAAGGGAGGCTCAGCCTCTACTGCAGGACACCCATTCCTTCCTCTGAGTCTAAACTCCTAGAGGTGGGCCCGGCTCGCTCTCCAAGCACAATGAGGCAGTTTCCTGTAGAAATTCAGTTTCTTTGTCAATTACTATGTGCAGGCTGCTTCATCTAGCTGGTAATATTTCTTCTTGTCTCTTTGTCTTCTTCTTTCTCACTTTGTTTTCCTGTGATCTCTTCACTATTTTTGCAGTAACCTGTCCAGCAGATTTCACATCAACCTTAGCTTTTTCCTATGAGCTTGTGGTTCTGGTGTAAAGCCTTCACACCCTTCCTTGACGTTACTCAGGACTGGAGTGTTGAGGGTCTCCTGAGCATGCCTTCACTTCAAATGAGGAGCAGAAGCTTCAGCAGCCACCATGACCTACAACCTCAGAAACTGCCTTCTTCAGACACTTTACATGAGCTCAGTAACCAGATGAAGTGCCAATAATAGAGCACTGAGACCCAGAGCTGGAGGGAGTCACTGGCCTAGTGACCAATGGCACTGGTACAACTAGGCAGTAACCATAACAACCAGAGGGTAGCATGATATTCACAACAAGACCTTTTTCATTGTCTTCTACTCACCTCTCATCCTTTAATAAAAAAAACTGAAAAAACATAAGAAGTGACCTAAATTCAAAAAGGTATTTATGATCCCACAATTACCACACAGGACATCAGCCTGAAGAGAGGAGGTCTCCACATCCCTCTTTCTCTCCAGTCATCTGGGCACCATGTTCCAAAGTGGGAATGAGATGAATTGGGTCTGGGGTTTCTTCATGTCCCCACAACACAAGGCAGAAAGCCCCACCACTAGGCACCCGCACCCACTATTGAGAAACATTTGGAGTTGAGGCTTGCTTTTGTACTGCTTTTTAAAAATTAGTATAAAGGTTCTTCATAAAAGTCAAAACAAAACTACTGCTTGATCCAGTAGTAATAATTCTGGGTATACAGCTAAAGAGATTGGAATCGGTGTGTCAAACAAATGGCTACACACCTGACATCGTTTTTGCTATTCACAGTAGCTTATTAAAACCAAACAAACAGTGGAAATGCCTTTTGGATGAAAGGAAAATCTTGGCAGGGCCTCCAGCTACTCTCCTGAGAGGCTCCCGCCCCACACTTCCAACTGCTCTCTAGGAGGACAAGACCCAGGAATGGCACTCACTAGACACTCCAAGAGGCTTGAGACATAAACTTTGGACACCTGTGTCAGGCCGTTCTGAAATCCAGGGCCAGGAAAAGATGGGAGAATGAACTGAGGTTATGTCACGTAGTGAAGTCTGCAGGGGAATCTCAAAGTCATTGTAGTGAGTTTTCTGTGCCTATAGAAGAAAACCAGAAGGCACACACCTTTTTTCCCCAAATGGTCAAGTAATCTCTGGTTTCCTCTCATGCAAAATGCTCAAAACAGAAAATGAAATATTTAAAAAGTGCCACCCAGTACTTGGAAGAAAACATTGAAAAATACTGCATCTATTTGAAATGCAGTATGGGAAACAAAGAGTGGATATTGTGGAGAGGGGAATTTTGCATTGACAATATGGACAGGAAGCTGGAAATTGAGGAATTTATTCATAGACAATGTAGAGCTAGACTACAGGACTGACTTATTCTGGACCTGAACACTGCTTCTTATACATAGAGAAAGCTCAGAAGGAAGGAGGAATTGGGGTACCTAAAGACAACAGCTATTCTCATGCAGAAACCCCACACACAAAGCTGAGATCCTCTCTGGATGAACAGCCCAATTTTCACCACACAACCTGTAGAGATGCCTCAGCATCTCTATGGCATGTTGATCCCAGACAGGGCTTCAGGTGGGGACTGAAACAATCATGCAGTAATTGGACAGGGTGTGCAGAGTCCCAAATGCAGACCCACACCCAGTTATCAGGCAGAGTGGCCTGGGAGCTGAGCTGCCCAGAGGAGGGCTCAGGTTGGCGAACTCTGAAGATGAAGTGTGCAGTCCCTGTCCATCATCTCCAGTTTCCACCTTTGTGGGTCCTTCCAGTTCCAAATAGCCTCCTAAGTCTCAAAATGCCTACCAACACTCAGCATTTCCTATTTGTCAGGGTGCTAACATTCTTTCTGTGAATTTTCTAGCACTTACGTGGCAGAGCAACCCAAAAGACCTGAGTGTAAGCGAGTCTAGACATGAGTCAGAAGAACAGCAGGCTCCAGAGACAAAAGTCACAGCAGACGGCAAAGCACAGCCCCTCCTCACTAGGTGTCGCGACCCCTTGCCCGCAAGGAAGACGCAACTCAGGAATCTTCTCTCAGCAGTTTATTCAGGTCCTTGATATTTCTTCTTCTTCTTCTCTTCTTCCCGGATGCCCTCCCAGCCTTAATAAAGCATCCCAAGCCCCAATGCAAAGCTGCTGCGTGGAACTTTCTCACAGGGTGGTGAAAAATCATGTGCCAACTCTCTCAGATAAGGAGTTGTTTGTCACATACCACAGCGGAGCCAGCGCCATCTCGTAATGGCGACCATAGTCTGCAGAAACGGCAGAAGCGGCTCACCACAGTTCCCCCTTTCTGTTTTATTAAAACAATACAGGCGAGAGTAGAGGTCCTATCCCACTGTGCAGAAGTGGCTGCATAGTATGGCTCAGTCCTAAGGAGGGCCCTTCCCCAGATCCGAGGCCATATCAGCCGACGCCTTTTTTCGTGGGGCGGGGCGTGGACGCGTCTAACCCGCATGCAATAGGACATGCTCTCCTTGAGGTCCACGTCAAGGATCACTCAAGTGCAGTGCCTTGCCTCGCATCCTGTATCGTGACGATGGTGGACGAAGGGGGATAGCTGAGGCTGAACTGTGGCTGTATTAATGACAAACAAGTTGACAGCACCCTGAAAGAAAGGCACGGACTTTAAAGCGATAGAAAAGCACTAGTGTGGAAACCCATCTGCGTGCAATGGCAGCAAGACCGGCAGAGTGCAAGGGCTTTCCAACACTAAGAGAATAACAAGGAAAGTCATGTCGATCCCAGTGCAATGTTATAATAACTTGGGGTGCAACGACCATGACAAAGGTTTACTGTTTAAGATGCGCAAGCCAGACTTGAGGTGAGTTGCCATTTTCTAAAGCTGCAAGAGCTTGTATGATCATAGCCTTTTCTTGTGCATGGCGAGTTTTAAGGCGACAGAGAAGCCACAAACAAAGTATAACACTGAAGCAACACACTGCACCAAAAATGCCTACTCCCACCCACTCTTTGAAGAAGGAAAAAGCAGAAGATATCCAATCGGTGAATCGACCCAAAGTCACTGGTTCGACACAGGTACTGTTCAAGACAGCTATCTGGGTTAGTTGAGACTGGATCATGTCTTCCGCTGCCATGGACCAATTTCCGGCCAAATATTCGCCAATGATGCGGGAGGCATTCCTGGAATCATTAAATCTGACAGAGGTTATACATAAATGTGCACGTTGGTCAATACAACCCAAATGTACTAGGTCAGACAGTTCCTCAACTTGAGCTTGAAGCAGATCTATCCTTTGATTAGCAGCCAAAATCCCAGATAAAATGTGTTGATTAATTTTACTTTGGGATTCAAGTACGGTGGATGTTTGTTGAATAACCTGATTAATAGTGGCAGCAGTTTGTACTTGACTGGCCATGGCTACTCCAGCTGTAACTGCTGCAGCAGCAGACACTGCCACAGCTGTCACTATAGCTGCCGTAATTCCAAAATCTCTACGGGTTCTAATCAATTCAACAATAGGAAAGGATTCTGGATCTGCAGTAACTGGGATCGGGACAAAGGTTGGAATTTTCATAATCACTGCCATAGTCCAGGAGCCATTCCAACACTCAGACAAGTAGCAAGTAACATTAGAACAATTAAGCATCCCCTGTGATGTATCATTAGCCAAAAGAAACAGGAACGGAGATTGGAGACAGACTGCTGCAGAGGGTAATGTAGCATTAGATAATTGTGAATTATTTGCAAAAATTTTAAGCCTCCTACCTCGCTCCGAGTCTTGGGTAATGCCAGAAACATTAAACAGCCAACTTTAGACTCCTAATATTTCCCTGGGGAAACACAAGCGCGGACTAGACTAGCCCAATCTGAGGGAGTCATGCAAAATCTAGTAAGTCCCTCCACCTGAGTGAGAGTGAAAGCGGCATCTATGCCATAAGTGCGGACGGATTCTGCCAAGGTTTTAACTATCTTAAAGTCTAAAGGCTCATGATATCTTCCTCTATTATTGTCCTGAAACACCGGGTATGCAAGTCCCATATCTGTATTAACTGTCCTCCAAACTTGCGCATGAAAAGACCTCCCGGAACCTTGGCTCCCCCCCACATACGGGGGTGGGGCAACAGGCATCATATCTTCTTCTAAATTTTCAACCTCCTCCTCCTCAGAATTTTGTTGACCAATATTAGATCCCTCCCCCTTCTTACAGTAGGCATGCGCGTCTTGTGTCTCCTTTTTCTTCTTTTTCATTTTTATCTTATGTAGTTGTTGCAACAATATATCAAGGTCCTCAGAACACTCTGAGCCGCTTGTGTCCTCAGATGTTTTGAATTCAGTCAAGTCTGGATAGAGCCTTCTCCTATTTTTATCTTCAGGCTCTTTTGCCTTCTCACTACTGTTACTTTTGATACTCTCTGCCACTTCACTATGTGATCCTTCAGATTTTTCCTCATGTAGTTGTTCAAGAACGGCCTGACCCTCACTCACAGCTTCTTGGCATTTACCATCTGTAAGGCAACTACGGACCATGTTCCAAAGGGGTATCACCCCACCCTCTAATATGCCCTGCTCAGAAGCAAAGTCAAGATCTTTGCCTAATTTATCCCAACTAGGTACAGTAAGGCTGCCCGAAAATGCAAACCATGGTGCAGCGATATCTATCTTCTGTAAAAATCTCTGTAAAGTACTATGTTTCACTTCCAGGCCCTTGGAACGCAACAGGCCATCTAGGGCCAGGAGAAGCGGACTTGAAGATGCGGCACCCATGACACAACGACAAAAAAAATACAGACAACAGAAACACACTGACACAGCGAAAGAAACACAGAAGACGAAAGCGAAAGTAGAAACAAAAGTACACGGCGCAGCTGCAATAAAATGCAAGGCTTCCTCTTTCATTACAGACAGAGGAGCTGCCCCGCTTTAGTCGCGGATCCCACTTACCTAGGGACTAACCCCGCTTTAATCGCGGATCCCCCTTATCTGGGGACTGACCCCGCTTTGATCGCGGATCCCACTTACCTGGGGACTAACCGGTGCACCACCCCTGACTACTGAGAGTTCTGATTTCCCGGGTTTCGGCACCACTTGTCGCGACCCCTTGCCCGCAAGGAAGACGCAACTCAGGAATCTTCTCTCAGCAGTTTATTCAGGTCCTTGATATTTCTTCTTCTTCTTCTCTTCTTCCCGGATGCCCTCCCAGCCTTAATAAAGCATCCCAAGCCCCAATGCAAAGCTGCCGCGTGGAACTTTCTCACAGGGTGGTGAAAAATCATGTGCCAACTCTCTCAGATAAGGAGTTGTTTGTCACATACCACAGCGGAGCCAGCGCCATCTCGTAATGGCGACCATAGTCTGCAGAAACGGCAGAAGCGGCTCACCACAACTAGGTATGTGCTGAAATGGACAGATCTCACCCATGTGACTCTTACTTAACAGGGTTTCAGCCAGGCCCCCCTGAATCTCAGCCTAATGAGCCAAAGTATTAAGGACAGTAGAGTATATACAACCAAAGAGTGAATGAGGACTGAGTGACAGTGGTTCTTGATCCCTGATTTTTCTTTTTGTTTATTGTTTCTTTTTTTTTCTTTTTTCAATACTTGGGATTGAATCCTGGGAAGTCTGTCCCTGATAAACAGCCCCAGTTCTTTTCATTTTTTTAAAATTATGAGACAGATTTTTTCTAGTTTTCCCAGGCTGGCCACCAACTTGGAATCCTTATGCAGCTTCCTCTGGAGGCTCTGGATTGTCAGTCATACCCCACTGTCTTTTTATTTTTATATTTATTTTTATTTTCTGAGATTCTAAAAAATGAACACAAAGCTTCAGGCTTTTAAAAGTTAAGGCATGGCTTCCTCTGACTAGTGAGATCTGGCCCATCCAGGAGGATATTTGCATTAACCTTGTATCATATAAACCTTGGTTATGTAAATTTCTTTATTACATGTGTATACATTATTCATGAATATAAATGACACAATGACCATTTAAAATTAATTTAAATTTTCTGCTTTCTGGTCTTATCAGGATGGATTTTGAGCTTTGAACAGGGAAACAACCCCCTAAGGCAGCAACTTTCCATACTGATAAAATGTGTCACAAGTACAATTTAAAATTTTCAAACATTCACATTAAATATTAAAAAGAACCATGAAATCAATTGCAATAACTTAACCCAAACATCCAAAATATTATTATGCTACCAATATAAACTCCCTAATGAAGTATGTATATTTTTGGAGGTATATCTTGAAAACTCACTTTGCTCTCTAAGCCTCCAACACAACTCAGGTCACAGCAGATACTCCAGCTTGAAGACTGTGACTACCCTGACTTTCAGGAGAAGGCAGACCTAAAGCCCTCCTTTTCGTGCTGACAGGAGATGCAGGGGCACTTCTTCTCTACTAGTTCTACCCAGGTCAAAAGACCGGGAGAGATGCTGCCTAGAGAGTGAGCAGGAACTCCAACCAGGAGGTGTCCAGAAGTCAACTAGTGTTTCTCACCCATGCTGGGCACAGAGCCATCCCCGAATGAAGGTGGGTGTCCATGGAGGCAGGGACCACATGCACTTAATTCTCTCAACAGTTTAAATTATATTTTAAACAGATTAAAATAAATCTTATTTTGTAATTTGGACTTGGACATAATGGCCCAGCTGTGATGTCTGTTTCCTCCTGTGGTGAGGGTTACTGTGAAAGCTATAGTACCAATCATATGCTTATATGTCTGCATGTATTTCTGTGTAATTCATCACCATCTAATAAGAGGTCTGCATTTAAATTTTCTTAGGAGAGAAAAAAATCAGCACCTGTCAGGTACCTCTTGTTTGCGCTATAACTTCCAAGCCAAAAGTGATTGAATCTTGGCATCCTGCCTAAAATGAATGATTTATTATTGATCATTGCATAAAAACACTCAAATTTATTTGCTCATGATTAAGCTGGTGATAAATTCAGACTGGCTCAGCTGAGGTCCTAATTCTGCATGTGATTAACTCATGGCTGCTAAGGTAGCTGATTCAGAGAGTGAGCTGGCTGTCAAATGAGCAGTTGGATTCTCTTCCCATGATATCTCATCCTCCAAAAAGCTCATGTGGCTTGTTCCTATGACAGGGTTATGAAAGTAAAAGCAAAATCTTTCAGGGAATTTTGTTCCTAGGGACCCAGCTAACACACTGTCATAATCACAGCTTTATATGGACCATGGCAAGTAAGAAAAGTGCAGATTCAAGGTTTGGGAAAGAGATTCTGCATGTTGACAGGTGTAGGAGTAAAACCACACCATCAAGATTGTCAGCAAAGGTGAGAGTGAAGAATTACCTACATTGTGACACTTGTTATCATTCTGCATTGTCTTACAAATGAGGCTTATGTAACTATTTAATGTAAAGGAATGTTTCAAAGTTCCATGAGTATTAAACACTTGTGCTGGATTAGAATCCACTCTGCCTGAATGCAAAGTCAAAATGCCTCCACTAAACCATAGGATTCATCCTTTCTTCTTCTCTTAGGTCTTGAGTGGTGACACTTATTCAGAAAATCAGCATTACATCAACATCTAGTGCTCTTCTTCAGTGGGAAGAATATCCTCAAGTGAATGCTTCTGGAGCTTCTAGGAAGTTCTTGGAAAATTTTGGAGAACTGATGGAGGAATAAATTTAGGAAACCCAGAAACAACAGCATGTTATTTGTTCATCACAGGAGGAACTTGAAAACAGGTGTAATGCATCCACAGGCATGGTGATAAAAAGCACACTACAGAAACTGCAAAGAGAAGATGCATCTTTGTCACAGCAATGCTAAAAATGGAGAATTTGAAGCACTTAATAAGAAAATATTAGGATATCATATAGTGAGACCTGACCCACCAAAACTTCCATGTGGAAACATCACCTAAAAACATATCTACAAAGGCATGTGAAGCTCAATGCATCTGGCTTCAGCTCAGAGGGATCATAACTATCACCAACTAGGATGTTTCAGAACTGTGGCCTGGACACATTATTGGAACACACTCTCAAACTTGAGTACAAAAAGATGATCTAAATATGTTAATAGAGAAGTATCTCTAAATATGACCTTTGGTGAAAAAATCACACAGATTAAAAACATGTATACACACACACATTCACACATACACACACATATATACACACACATAAATATGTGATTATCTATATATAAATTTCAATAAAATAAATACTGACAGAAACCAGTAGTATGTAGTAATTAAAAATAAAGATGCGTAAAAAGACAAGACAATTTTCAGAGAGAAATAAATTTATAACCATTAGGCATTAAGTAATATAGGAGTGAGGTAATTCATTCAAGTCACCATGATAGTCAGTGGTGGAGATGGAAACCAAGTGCCCCTTGTGTACTTCCAGACTCCACATTTATTCCCAAATATCCTGATCCTTGAGACCCTGTAACCTTTCTGAATCAGGAAAACAATTGTCCCTGGCATTTAAGTGACCTGTTACCCTGGCCCTGAGGGTGTTGCTGGCTTGTGGCATGGGGTTTCCAACAGGTAGTGAAGGACACCTTACCTTGTCCTGCAGTTGCAAGACACAGTGGCATCTATAAGTCAACCTAGAAGTACATCCCAGGTTTCTCCACCAATGCCTGACCAGCAGCTATAGTCCTGTATGCATGCAATGTCTGTGACTTACCAGGGACCACAACCACATACCCAAGGCATTCACCAGATTCCTGCCTTACCCTCTTCTCTCATCCCAGTATGCTGCTTCATGGACTGGAGCAATCCTTCCTCCGAGACCATATTCTACTCATTTGCTGAAACCTGGAGCAGCTGGATCAACAGTGGGACACATTGTATTATTATTATTAGAGGTATATTTTTACTATAGCTATAAAGCTTAGTGCATTTTAACACACACACACACACATATTTTTTATTTTTAAATTTATTCTGTGCTGCCATAAAGTTAAATTAGTTCTCTTTTGTCACTTTCTTACATAAGTTTAAAGGTATTTTTTAACAGAATTATTTACTTTGTTGTAATAGGCCTTTAACCCAGGCTTTCACATGTACTAAGCAAGTGCTGTACCTTCAGGGAAATTTATGGACCTTTAAAGATATATATATATATATATATATATATATATATATATATATATATATATATATATATATGGTTAATTTCCTTATTTGTGTATCTGAGTTTTTAACGGCCTCAAATATTTTTCTTTTTTTTTTCTCTTTTAGTACTTTTATCACCTGAAGCCAGTTTTTAGTTTCTATTTTTTTCTGATAATTCTTGGTGTGAGCCATCTAGGTAGCTGTAGGAAATGTATGTATGCAACATGGAAGTTGGATAGAATTACTGTAATAAAACAGACAGGGTGATGTAAACCACAGAAATTTATTCTTACATATTTAGAAGGTGGGAGTCTGAGGTCAAAGTGTTAGCAGTTTTAGTTTGTTCCGAGGCCTCTCTTCCTAGCTCCCAGACATCTTGTTCCATTCCTACATGATATTTCTTCTGTCCATGTGCATCCCTGGTGTCTCTATTTCTTATAAGAACCAAGGAATTTGGATCATGGGTCCATCCTTATGATCTCATGTGACTTCATTTACATTCCTAAAGACATCATCTCCAAATTTCTACATGTTGCTGGTAAGGACTTCAAGAGATTAATTTTGGAGAGACACAACTATGTCCATAAAAGGAGAAAGAGTTTTGGTGTGAGTTATCTAGGCAGTCAACTTTGAGAAGAACTTAGTTCTTGAAATGAGGAAGTTCCTCAAAGTATTATTTTTGTTGCTATCTCTGTCTAATGTGTGCAACCACATGTATGTGCACACAAATGCATGAATACACACACAAAATCAAGAATGGAATTGTCTGAGTGTAGTATACAGGCAAAATCAATAATCAGTCAGGTCAGGAATCCATACTTGAAAACCAGAAAACATTAAAAATTATGATAGGAAAAAAAGAGGGATTTTATAGTTTTTAAATTATCATCATGAAACAAAAAGAATGCACTTCCATAAGATTTTGAGTGATATCTAATATTTTTATTTTTTTTTTAAAGATAAACCATCAAAAACAAGAAGCCAAAACAAAACTCATAGCAATACAGACCTGTCAACATGAGTTTTGTTTTGCTAAAATTTTTGCAAATTTTATATTAATTTTTCTCTAAACTGTACTCAGGACTGTGTGACATAAAGGAAAGACAGATTTCCAGAAAACATAAATCTATCAACAGTGCATTAGCTATTTTATTTAATGTTTATATTTTTATTGTTATCTACTAAATTAGCTTTATAGAGAATCATGGTGTTTTCTTCCCACTCTCATATCAATCTTTTGTAATTTCTAATACTTTCTCTAATTTTTGTTGGTGCTAATTTTTAAATACTTGCATAATTTTATATATTTAATTGACATGTGTGTGACTCTTACATAATTTTAAAATTTTTAAAAAATGATAATTGCACAATTAATGTTAGCATCTTCAAAGCCTCTAATGTACATGAATAATAGTGTTCCTTGTTAAAAGGACAATGATGCTAGAATTTAATTCTTTCTAATGTGTCAATACTACTAATTAAAAATAACAATTTTAATTTCACTGAGAATGCAGGCATTACAATTGTACATTTTCTTGAGAGACTTCTGATTTTACATCTTAAGTAGTTTCACAAACCCTCACACTGGTAAAATTTATGGAAAATATTTTGGAAAAAAAACAACCCTTTATAGTCCCTGAAGAGGCTTGGAGCACAGCTCAGTGTCAAAGGGTTTGCATAGCATGCTGAAGGCCATGGCCTCAATCCCCAGAAGAACAGAATAAATAAATAAACAAACAAAAAATAAACAGAAGAGTAATTTTCTGGAAATAGTTCAAAAACTTATGGCAAATGAAGAAATGTTAAATGAAGGAGATTTACTATAATTCAGTAATAACAGTGAAATTAAGTGATATTAAAATTTAGGTTTGCTTTATATCTTGATTTGCTAACTCATTGTGATGGGAAGAGTCCACACTGGGGCCTCCAAAGGCACTGGGCACCCTCTCCTGCCAGCTGCCTGTGGGAGAACTAATTTCCCAGCCCTGACAAGATGATATCATTTTTCTCATGACCCTGAGTTCCTGTTGCTAGAACTATGTGTCCATGAATAGGAGAAGTAGGACCCAGACCCCACTACTGCCATGGAGATTGGCATACCTGGGCATGATGCTGTTGAGAACACCTTGACCCCATAACCCACTAAATACACACACACACACACACACACACACACACACACACATAATAATTTCTTAATATTGGGATGGTTGTTGATAGGGAGAAGAAAACTAAAGGCAGTTTATTTTGAAATGATAAAATTATTTTTAAATAGATAGGTGATGGTTGCACAAATCTGTGAGTATATTAAAACTATTGTACTATAGAGCTTTAATCATTGAGTTTCAGGGTGAGCAAATTATATCTTGATGAAGCAGTTTATCTAATTAGTTAAAGCATGATTAATACTGATTATGAGTTAATCATGTCCACACTAATTTACTTCAAGTTTCAAATCTAATATTTTATATATTTTTTACTGACAAACACAAATCTACACAAAATGTGACTCTCCTCGTGCACTATACATTCTATATTTATATGCAGAGATGAATATAAATGGAAGGGAAAATGCTTGAAGCATGTAAACCACATCAATATTTAGGTTTAAAGCAGGGAGTTGGTCTTGAGAGGACTGTGAAGAAAGGTGACATTAGTGTTAAATGCATGTATTTCTAAAACCCTATTAATTAATTACATAAATAAAAAAGAGTAATCCCCAGATATCACAGGTACCCAACTATGCACTTTCAATACTAATGAAAAGTAGAAGATAATACTTAAGTCCTAAACCTTATGAAATATTAAATTCTACTTGCTTGTCATAACCACTTTTATCTTCACCACAGGGATTAGATTATTTATTCATTCACCTTCAGTACAAATTAAATTTGGGGTCTCCTGTCACTGAAAAGGTTCTGAAAATCATGATCAGTCACTGCACAAAAAGTATAACTAAGATCCAGAGGAAAAAAAAATAGGTTGCCTAAGGCGACCCAATAGTAACTATGATCTCTCAACTTCCTTTTCTCAGGGTCCTCATCATGGAATGAGCATCTCCATCTCAGTTAACACTTTCTTCTGGTAGAGGGCTGTGTACTTTGATCCCAGTGATGATCATCATGAGAACAACTTCTTCATGGAAAAGACATGAGGATGCCTACACTGTTGTGCCAATATGGTTTCTTTATTCCTGCAGTACAACCCCCCCCTTGGACCTGTGCATTTTGAGTACAGTATTTTCTCTGTCCTGAGATAGAGGTACTATGAGATAGAGGTAAGTTCAAGGCAGAGATGCCTTGATTTCCAAATAATTATACTGAGGAAGTGTTTACATGATTAGAGAATATGGAAGATACTAAAAAAGGCAGATCACACCTCAGGCAGAGAGAGAACCAGGAATAGATGATACATCAAAACTCAGTGCCCTGTTCCCACCACTGCTCAAGCACACTTCAATGTTCATCTCATATGTATCTCCTATTTGTAGAGGAGCAGTGATAGAAAGCAGGAGTTCAGTGAATACATTATGTTGAACTCTTTGCCTAGGTATAAGAATGCCGGGAGTGGAAGATGAAGTTCAGGTAGAGCTCTCAGGAAAAAGAAAACTAATAAAGAATCCTTTGGATGGATGGATGGATAGATAGATGGATAGATGGACTGATGGTCACATAGAAATAGAGTCAAAAATGTGTAATTTTTGATAATTAATTAAGAGAAAAATGGGACTTTTAAATTTGTATCATTTTGGTATGTTTGAATGTATGGTATTAGAAATTGAACCCAGGAGTGCTCTAAACTGATCTGTTCCCCCCAGCCTTTTTATTTTTCATTTTGAGATGGGTCTCTGTTGCCAAGATTGGCTTCAAACTTGCAATCTTCTTTCCTCAGACTACCAAATTGCTGAGGTTACATTCATGCACCAGTGTACATGCATGAATAAAGATTTTGAAATGTGCCCAACCCTTTGACCCAGATATTTTATCCCAATGTGGACACAAAGAATAATTTTTCAACTGTGGCATATGATCCAGTTATGTGTGCAAATTATTTTAGGTAGGTGACATCAAGCATCTTTTCCAAGGGCTACAAGTGAGTTGAAATATTTTCTTATTCTTTAATTATCTTAAAGATAATAGAGTCACTGTAAATTTTCAGTGCTTTAGTAAGCACATCTGATAATTAGAGGTGGTTTAAACTCTAATATAATGACCAGAACTAACAAGTAAAGCTATTAGCAATTGTTACTGTAAAATGCTCTATTCACACTCAAATATCTACATTCATAAATTATTTCCTTTATGCTGTCAATGCAGAAATTTTTTTTAAAAAAGAAGCCTAATTAGATGTAATGCTCAGGTGTGTAGAGACTAGGTGATGCAACAAAGCTTGGTCTCTAGGCAGTGTTGCTTACAACATAGAAAATATACAAAATTGTTCATCCTTTGTTTCTTGCACAGAACTGCAGAACCTGTAATTTGACTTCTGTGGTCTCACTAGCAGAACACCATGGCAGAAGCTCTTCCAGTTCCCTCTGTAGTGCTTATCTGCCCAATCCAGTATGTTTGCCCTTGAGACTCTGGGCCCTGTGGTCATTCTGTCTCTTTTCTGCAGGCCTAGGGTTTGCATTCTTTTTCTTTGACAATTGCTGCCAGTTTGAAAGGGTGGCCTGAAGGATTTAGGGGGCTCTGGGAAGCAGGACAGTTGTCTCACTACTTGATGGGGCAGAAATATTGATGGCTATCAGGTATGTGGAACCTGACTTAAAGGTGTCAGACCTGAAATTAGGCTGCCTATGGGAGGGCAGCATTGGTGCTGGACTCCATCTGCTGGGATTGGGGAAGGGCCACTTGGATTTACTTTAATATATTCTTTGTCACAATATGGTGGGCTGCCAGAAGCAGCCTAGGTTCTTCTAGGCTAAAAAAAAGAGTCATTCAATAAGCTTCATGAGTTGGTGGTTGAGTTCAAGGAGACCCTGGAGAAGGGGCAGGTGTATAAGGCAATGCATACATGGGAGATGTGTGTGAGTTTATGCTTCAGCTCTGCCATGGAAGAATTCTATCAATAGCCTATATGACATGCAGTTCACCCAACATAATGTCAGCCTGTAGAAAGTCTTATTATATCATGATTGTTCTTTGAGAGTTCTTTATTTCTCTTAAGCAAGCAGAATTTCTGCTCACATCCTGTGGACTGGATGACATAGTTATTTTGAGTTCACAGAAGTTTATAAAAGACAACTTTTCAGGGACAGTGAGTTCCATAAAGCAGATTGGTCTCTATATTGATAATTTCATTATGAGGTCCTGGCTTAGTGGATCCAGGGATTCCTGAAGGATGAGTGGCATTGGCACAAGGAATGAGACAAGGAGTCGTTCCATTTAAGAAATCTCCAGAGAGAGAGAGAGAGAGAGAGAGAGAGAGAGAGAGAGAGAGAGCTAATCCTGCTTTCTCTGGGTTCTTCTGTATTAAGCTTTTTCTTATCATTATGGGTACAGAATCATTAATAAAATGAGTCATTAATTTACAATTTCCAGATTTTCCCAGAATGTAACATTTCTTTGTTTAATAGGTTCCAGACTACGAAACCAGATTCTGTGTCTCCTAACCTATCATTAACCTTTAAGTTTAGAGCACACCTGGACTTTATTTCTAATCTAAGATCCCCATCTAAAAGTCCCCTTAAGTCTTATGCTTATTATAACCTAAATCTATAAACTATTCTTAAGTCATCTTAAAAAAAAACATACAGCTTAAAGACTTAAGAATCTAAAAATGTTTTTAACAATATTCTAAAAATGTATCTTATAAAACCTATTTTAATTAATGTCTACATTTATTCTCATAAAACTGATTGAGCTGCTTTCTCAGAGAGTTTGTTTGTTTTTTAGCCAAGGTACAAGATTTAAGGGTCTTAAATCTTTGTAATCTTTAACTGAAAGGCAGGCTGTATACGTCAGTCCACGTGCTGCCAATATTAAATATACTTATCATAAATTTCTGTGTAAGGTAAAGGATGGTCTATTGGAGAGGGAAATGTATTTTTATTATCCTTTTCTCCCCTGGATGGATACCATAACCTTCCCTTAATCAAATAGGCTACATATGGTGGGATTTGTGCAATAGTCATAATAACTATCTGTTTAAGCTTTCTGAGAGGCTTGAGATGTGGGTGTGGATTCTTAGTTGATATAATCAATTGAGATGCCTAGAGTTCCTGTAGCTTTTCCCAGAATGATTTTGTTCATTAATAGATTTTTTTTTCTGTTTTGACCTCAATGTCCTGAGAGATAATAGAACAGCCCCTAAGGCATGAACTACCCATTATGTTCTGGCCATCTGATTTTGATTTGGTTTAGCAATATGTATACTCATGCTTCCTGTTATCATTATGAGCATAAAAATAAAAAGTCCCAATTACATAAAAAAATTGTCCCATGGTTTTGGTTTCCCACAAGTGAGGCCTTGCCAGCACTTTCATCCTCAATGTGTCCTTGTCAGACAGCAGGAGGGGGATGCCTTCACCAATCTCATTTTCTTTATAGTAAAAAGTTTAAAGAAGTGTACACTATATTTAGAAATTCCACCTTGAAGAATACCTCTATTGCCTGATCCCTTTCACTAGAACCTCAGAACAGAGGCAGAAAAGTTCTAGAAATTAGAAGATCTTAGATCTGCATGATCCAAGGCATTATTGATCCTCCTCCCTGTAGTGGAAAATAGTTGAGTAATAAATGCCTTATCCAAAAGCTATTAAACATCAATTTCTGGTGATGTTGGAAGGTTTGGGCCAGGTTTAAAGGAAAGAAGTGAGTTGGGCTAAGAAGATAGGCAGTGTCCAAGGAATTGTTACATATTGAAGGGGCTTGAAGATGTGGTCTGGGGTGAAGGACTACTGTGTCTCATCTGATAGGCCTGAATATAGTGGTGTTTATTCACAGTTTGTTTTGTCAACCGTCCCAAATTATTTCCAGTGCCTATGGTCTCCTAACTTTACTGTCTTCAAATGTGGCACCTAGAGATAGGCTGATGTTGCAGCTGTCCTGATAATTCTTTCTGGAAGTTCAGGAAGGGTTTCCCAAGATTGGTATACTGTATTAAAAAATGAAAAACTGGATATAAAGAAATGTGACTTGCTCTGTTTCACATGATTTGTGGATGTCAGGCATCCTGACTTTGGGCCTGGTGTTACACATTTTACACCCCCTTAATTCAAACACAGTGCTTATTAGCTCTTTAGTATTTACTGTCAGGTCTGTGTCTATGACACTGAATCTCAATCATCCTTGGAATATGTTCACAGGCCTTTGTGATTCATTCCAGTCCATGCTACATGCAGAGTCATGGCACAGAAAATATGTCTGTACAACATCTCAACCCTGATCCTCTGTTTTGGGTATCTGGGGTTGTGGCTCAGAGATCCAGTGCCCCTGAGTTCAATCCCTAGTACAAAAAAAAAAAAAAACAACCAAACAAACAAAAAACATAACAAAAACAATTTGGGCATGGTCATTCCTGTTTAGAGATTTTTTGATTAATTTTTAACCCCTTTAATAGGTACAGGCCTAAATAGATTATGTGGTACTTCTTGTGTGAGAGTGAGTATGTAGTGTCTTTTGAAGAACTGGTCTGATCATCTAGGCAATTAATTATGTGGGAACTGAATTGCTCATGCTCTCACTTTCTGGTCATTTCAGTATCCTCAGAATTCATAGTGAGATTTCTTCTTTATTTCTGTAATAGTAATTTGTATTCTCTCTCATTTCTCCTTTCATTGTATTGCTATATATTATGGACTTAATGATCTTTTTATAAAACCAGCTGTTTACTTGATTTGCTTTGCAAAGTTTCTCTTTGCAATTTCATTGATTTCTGCTCTTATTATTTCTTCTGTTGTCCTTGGGAAGGATGTAATTTGGTTGTCTTTTTTACAGTTTTCAAGGTTGAAAATTTGAAGTATTAATTTTAGATTTTTTAAATTTTCTAATGTGTATATTCCATGTTATCAAATTTTTCTCTAAGCCCTACTTTTGCTGTGAGAAGTTCTGTCAGGCACACCTGTAATCCCAGCGACTTTGCAGGCTGAGGCAGAAGGATTGTGAGTTCAAAGCCTTAGTAACTTAGCAGGTCTCTAAGCAAGATAGCAAAACCCTGTCTCTAAATAAAATATTAAAAAGGGCCAGGGATGTGGCTCAGTGGTTAAGCACCCTTGTGTTCAATCCCTAGAACCAAAAAAGTAAGAAATAAAAGTAAATCTTTGCATTTTTAGTTTAAAATATTTTAAAATTTTTCTTGTGGTCTCCTATTTCTCCTATTATTCATTTATATGTATGATATTTAATCTCCAAATATTTGGGAATTTTTAAATTACCTTTTGGTTATTCATGTCTGATTTATTTTCACTGTGGTGTGCAAGCACATTGTATAATTTCTATTCTTATTAATTTGTTAGTGTGTGTTCTCTGGCTAAGAATTGTTCTGTGTTGGCAGTTGTTCCATGTGATTCTAAAAACACTGTGCAAACTCTTGTTGCTGTAAGACATACAGTCATGTTCCACCAAACTCATTGACATTTGATTTGGATGTGCTGCACATGCCTATTTTAGCATCTTGGAAGGCTGAGGCAGATGATCTCAAAGTTCAGGGCAGTGCCCACAAATTACCAAAAGTTTATTTCAAAACTAAAATGTTTTTAAGAGTTCAAGATGTAACTCAGTGGTAGACTGCCACTGGGTTAATTCCCAGTACACACATAAAACAAACAACCACCACCAAAAAAAAGGAGGCAAGGATATGTTCAAAGAAATGTATGGTATTGCAGTTTTGTGATTGTGAATACATCAGAGGGTACTTTTCTGTTACTGGGGATGGAACTCAGAGGCACTTTACCATTGAGCCACAACCATCACCTTTTTCTTTTCTTTTTTTTCTTTTATGTTGAGGCAAGGTCTTAAGTTGTGAAGATTGTTCTCAAGCCCATGATCTTCCTGCCTTTCAGCCTCCTGAGTTACTGTAACAATGGGCCTGCATCATTTATCTAGCTGGCTACACTAAATTGTTTTGTTTTAATTCCAGTAATATCTTCAGTTTAATGTAACTATTTTCTTATAAATGTTAAAGTTATTTTAATATTTTGACTTTTTTTGCAATTATACTTAAAACAAACATACCAATATGTAATTATATAAAATGTTTACTCTCTTTATATCCTCATTATAAAATATTTTTCCTGTTGTCAAGTTTTATTTTTTTTTTAATTTTTTAGTTAGTCTGTTGAAATATTAAAATACAAGCACACACATTAGCATTGGCTTACATAGGGTCAGGATCATCAATGTCACTGTTTTCCACCACCACATTTTATACCACTAAAAGCCTTGTGGAGGGTATAACCCCTGAGGTTATTTCCTATCATAATAGTGACTTAAGGATTACAGCACAAAGAAACTGCCTGAAGCTGCAGAACAGCTAACTTTATTTTTTTTTAAGTAGGAGTAGACTGTAAAACAATAGTTGAGATCTACATGTACTATGTCCTGAGTCCCCTTGTGGTCAACAGAAGGTGACCATTTACCCTTCCCTTCAAAGCACTCCCTTCTTGGTGTCAGACTTTCCTGCTCTGCCCCCATCTTTAGCAGAAGCTAGTGGACCTCTGGGGTCAGCTCCTCCTCAGCTACCAACATGTCTGTTAACATCATACCTAGCTGCACATGCAATGTCTCAGGTCCAGCTTTCAAGACTTCTAACTGATGCACTCCAGCCAGCAAGTAGGCAGTACTGCCCTCTCTACTGCTGGCTGAAGTAGGAGGAAGGCAAGATTTGGAGGGCATCCTGGTGAGCTGGGAAGCAGGGCATTTACTTGGTCCCCTCATTCACACTTCTGTGAATACTTACACTACTCCACTGAGAAGGGATGGGAATAACCCATGGAATCATGAAATCAGAAAGATGGGATAGCCTTGGCTGACCTGCCATTGGCTGCTTGTTTCAATGTGAACCCCTCCAGGAACATCACCAGAGGTGTGAGGACAAGTGCATGAAGTACTGCATACATGGCATACATTAAAGGCATCTGAGTGGCAGGCCACTACCCTCAGGCTAGGCGTCTGAGCAGCAGGCTGCTTACCCCAGAAGCACAGCCCTGGGCATGAGGCCATGTGTTGCAGTCCCTGTGCTTGCTCCATGGCCCACTCCTTGATTGGTTGCTGCAAGGGCAGTTAGCAGAATTGCATTGGTGGCTGCCTGTAACCTGCTAGCTACTGCCCGAGTGTATGTATGTGTATATATATATATATATAGTAACTGCGCAATAAAATCAGACCTGCTTCTTGCTTGGTCTCCAGAGGTCTTGATCAGTGACTCTGAAGCCACATTTTTCTCTTCCCTGTTCTGTGGACCTCCTCGCTGCACAAAAGAGAACCCATGCAGCTGGCGCCTGAGCAGGGGTCTGAGATAAGCCTATAAGACAGGGTATGGCCCCTCAGAGAGTTGTGAGGAAAGGCAAAAGGGAAACCTACTGAGTTCCGCCAACGATTCTCACTCTCTTAGATACTAGAGGTTTAACCCTGAATAAAAGAGAAGCCCAGAAGTTCTGGGATATAAACACTAACCCATGGATAAGTGCTACTGATGTTTCTGATCCACTACATTTTTTTTCTATTATAACAGCTATTCAGCAAAGTTTAGGGGGCCTGCAATAGACTCTTGTCATATAATGATGGCCCTGAGGAAAGATAAGGTTGTGAATGACAGACGGGGGGAAAAGGGTGAGGGCAACAATCTACTTCAAAGTAAGCAACTGAAGCAGGCTTAGGAAAGTGGAGGCGAGAATCTACTTCAAAGCAAGCAACCACAACAGCTGCAGGAGGGAGACAAATGGGAAATGGTACCTATAGCCTTCATGGTGCAGGAAGAAGTGACCAGAAATGGTGCAGGTGTGCCTTCTACTGATAGGCAAAGATTATATTCTTCACTGAGTCAATGGAAACTGCCTCCTTATGAGGCAATGCCAAAGCCAGCAAAGGACTATGAACATTTAGAAATTTTGCCTCCAGACAGACCCAAGCCATGGTCTCCCAGAAACCCATTCCAGGAGGCCAGAGATCCTTTTGAAGACCTATGTAAGATAAGAGATGAGAAGTAGAGTAAGGGAATACAAGCCTTCCCAGTCAACATGGCCCCATACCAGAGCACCCTGCCACTTGGTATCCACATGCATTGGATTCCCTGAAGAAGATAAAGAAGGCAGTAAAAGAGGATGGGCCCCAGAGGAGGCCATTTGCAGAGCAAATGCTTGAGTCACTCAGTCTTGAACTTAATTGCCCTCAAGACTGGAAAGACCTAGCCAGAGCAGCTCTTGAGCCTGCAACATTTTTGAAGTGGAAGGCATTATTTTATGATGAATGTGAACAGCAGGGGGACAGTAACCACACCACGAATGTTGACCTCCCAGGTGAATGCTTGCAGGGAGAGGGAATCTACAGTTCCCCTGTGGTACAGGCTATAGGCCCACCAAATTATTTTGATCAAGTATGGCTCTGTGCTCTGAGAGCCTGGAGGAAGGTACCAGCTAGGGGAGGTACAGTTTCTATACAGAGCTTAAGGCAGAAAGCCACTGAGAACTTGCCATAATTTATTGACAGGGTAAACAAGGTGGTAGAAGGGAAGTTATCTCATGAAGAAACAAGGGCAGCCTCAGCCAAGGGATTGATCTGGAATAGACTAAATAAGGAACATAAAGCAGGAGTGGCACCAGTACAATGGCACACTGGATGACTGGATTTTGGCCATATAGGATATAGGAATACAAGCAGCTCAAGCCTCTCTGCTGGCTTCAGCCATGGCAGTTGCATAAAAGCAGGACTAAGGAGGCTTGCAAATAGCTAGTCAGAGACTGCAAAAAATGAGCACCCTTTTTCCTATTGGCCCTTTACAACCTGCTGGAGTAAATCCCCAAGAATTAAGATCCAATACTTTATGGTAAATGGGTGTCACACATTTTGCTCCTTTTGGAAATTTAAAATATATTCATATAATCATTGATATCTATTCAGGTTGTGTAATGGTCACAGCCTCCACAGGAGAAAGCACAAAAAGGGTCATCTCTCATCTACTTAAATGTTTTGGAATTACAAATGTTCCATTGCCTATTAAAACTGACAATGGGCCAGCCTATGCTAGCAAGACATTTCAAGTGGTTTGCAATGATTGGCATATACAGCACTTAACTGGGATCCCCTACAACCCTTAGACTCAAGGCATCATAGAAATAACACACAAGGAATTAAAGGCCATGCTACAAAACAGAGGGAGGAAATTATACCAAGATCCCTTGTGATGCCTTGAAAAGAATCATATTTGCTTTAAATTTTCTTTCAATTCCAAAATGTTGTAAGAACATAGCAGCCCATAAGCACTGGGGCCCCCTCTCGGGGCCCTCCCATCTACCTATGGTCTCATGAAAGAATCCCATAACAAATGCGTGGGATGATCTGGGGCCCCTCCTAACCATGGGTGGAGGGTTTACATATGTTAACAGGAGACTCACCCCATCTGGGTGCTTGCCAGAAAGTCAAGCCCTGGAACCCCAGTGTGGGAGGCCAACATAGTACCTGACAATGTTTGTCTCCTCTTCTGATTGGTGTGGCATCATCAGACACTGTGTGATCTGGTTGCCTAGGTAACCCAGAAGATTGCCCCTATTTTTAGGGTATAGCAACTGTGTCTTCCTGCATGGGCGTGCCTTCCTACATCCCCAGGAGTAAAGCTATGCTCACCTGTTCTTTTATAATATTACCCCTTGCCCTGTTTAGGATAGAATGTTCCATGGAAACACCATTTGTGTGTTCCCTTCTCTTACTCTGCCCTTGGGTGTGGCCTTTCTAAATGTCAGTCAACCTGCTGACAGCAGACATCATGAAAAATGACTCAGCCCCTTGAAACATGACCCCTTGCCTCATTTGAATAGCTTCTCCTCAATAAAAGGGGTCAGCATATGTGGGCTCTCTCTCTCTCTCTCTCTCTCTCTCTCTCTCTCTCTCTCTCTTCAGACCTTAAAGTCAGAAGAGGCATCACAGCACCCCCAAAGAAAAATGTATTTCTGTCTCTTGTGTGGTTATTTTGTGCAGCCTAGTTCCCCTGGAGTGACCCCTGAGTGTTTTAGTCACGTGCAACTTGGCACCCCAGAACCACCTACCAAGAAGATGAAGGGACTAACTCTGGAGGAGAAACCTCACAAACAAAGGACTCAACAATGCAAATGGACCTCAAATAAAAGTAACCTGGGTGATATTAAAGGTCTTGTTGAACAAGCCATGATATTGGCTCCTTTGCCCGGTGGCACCCCCATCCCTGAGCCTATGACAGTGGTCCTAGTTTGTGCAATGCTCACTGCTAACAGTGAAGCCTCCCATGAGTTTAATTGAGCTTTGATCACTAGGCCATCACCTTTAGCAGTGGCTAATTAGGACAGGGCTTTACCTAGCTCTTTTCCAATAATTCCAACATTATTGATCCTGAGTTATCCATCCAAGAGGTAGCCATACTCTGGAATGCCAGCATTTTCATACCTACTCTGCCTATTTGTTTCTCCATAGTAGATATTGAAACCTATATTCCAGGCAGTCCTCTCTGTTTTGCTCTTGCCAATGAAACTAATGTATATAACTATAATAAGTCATATGTTAACTATAAAAAGTCAAATAAGATATGTCAGTGGGCTATCTCTCACTGACCTTAGAGTTATAGTTAATGATACCTATAGCCATAGACTCTTCCATGGCAAATGCAAGAAACCCTTGCTGCCAACATGCCCAACAACACATTTTGGAAAGCCCCCCTCAGATAATGATAGCATCTCATGGAATCAATGTGTCATTGCCATAATTTATCTCCTTAATAAGAGGAATTTCTCTAGGGAAGAGCACCATCTATGTGACCTGGGCAGGCACAGCTCCCTGGAATGTAAATGATGTGCCCCAAAACCATATGGGCTATTGCAGTAACTGCTATACAGGACAAGCCACTACCAACCAGCTTGCGGGATATCAGTATGGCATGATGGATATCACGCCAATATTGCTAGCTGCTAGACCCATCAAATGGGAAGCAGCCAGCTAAATGAATGAATCTACATTGAGTCCAGACCCTGACCATAGATTTGCCTTTGTGCCAAATTATACACATACCCACTATGCACAAGCTTGTGTTATGCCACCCTTTGCCATGCTAGTAATCAATGATATTGATGGCATAAATATCATTCATACAGAGATCCCCTGTACAGTCAATACATGCTTCTGGCTCAAAAATTGTCTAACCAATGCTACGAAAGCTAAACATGTATGTATCCTCAAAGTGTCCCCAGTAGCCTGAACTCCTCCACTTTCTGGACAGTGAACCTTTCCAGAAAGTGGAGGAGTCCATGGGACATGGAGATGAAGAATCTTCTGCATGACATCCTACATTTGACAAGGCATGCAATTAGCTTCATCATCGCTGGGATTATTGCCCTGATAGCTGTCATCACTGCCACAGCCACTGCCGTTGCTTTGCTCACTCAAAGAATCCAGACTGCTCAGACTGTAAACAATTTGTCTACTGCCATGGCAGAAATCTTTGCCATTCAGAATGATTTAAATAAACTGCCCCAAGCCGCTATCTTAGTCATTCAACAAGAACTAGACCTCCACCAGGAACAACTAGATATTCTGTTTATGTTGCAAAGGCTCACTTGTGATCCTGAATTTTATAGTACTTGTGTCACCCAATATGCTGTATCTGAAAATGTAACCTTACACTTCTCCAATTTTTTCTCAGTATATTAAGGGTGCTTGGGATGCTTACTATGTTATGACTAGGCATAACCTCACCAAGGTACCACAGTCTGGCTGGGCACAATTCACGAGCCACTTGTCAAGCAGGAATGAACTTTATTTTTAGCACACACGCTGCACCACATGAGCTCTCCAGGAATTCCCCGAGAGCTCAACAGCCACCACTGGCACTTCCTGCGAGCACTCTACCGGAACTCCTAGGTCATTTTCTATTTTCCCGCTCTTGAGGCAGTCTTCCAGGTCATGTGGGTGGAGCCAAAAGAGTCCCCCAATGAGCAGCTCCATGGTCTGAAAGGGCGGGGAAACAGCCAATGAGCATCACCACAGAGGAGCCAATCAGCTGGAAGTTTGCTAGGGCCCCTTCAGCTGTGGCTCTCAACATCTCCCCCTCTCTGTTTAAACAACAAGCATGTGGATTAGGGACCATGCCTGCCTTAGGTTGTACAATACTACATATGGTCCTTACCCGTCATTGTATGAGCTGACCTCAAGGCGTTAGCCTCCTGTCTTAGGTTGGTACCACTGCAATTGGATCTTATCCATCATTGACTACTGGTCCAGCATACAGCCACACCTGCGGATAGGCCTTTGTACCAGTGGGGGGTGAGGTTCTTTGCCTCACCTCTGTTGGCCCCCAAATATTAGCTGAATGACCATCACAAGCAGAAGGGAGGAGGATACAAAATGCCTCGACACCAAGCCAATTGACGGCTCCTTTTGGAAAAATTGTACCACCGATGACATCATCAGCAAAAATACCCTGGCACTACCACAAGTCGCAGCACCAACAGATAGTTCACAATGCATGCAAGTGATACATAGTACAGGCAAGTTCTGCAAGCAGTTCAAAGCAGAAGAATCCATTAATATGTCCATTTCCTCCCAAAGCAAATTGACTTTTTGACTGAGCATCACTTGTTGAGTTACATTATTTATTGATGCATCAGTTTATACAGTTTGTTGTGATAACTATTGCAGAAACTGTAGTTTGGTTTTATCTTTATCTTCACCAGCACTAAGATGAAGATAGGAATTCTGACAATGATGGCTAAAGAAAAAATTATGTAACATTCCAGCAGGCACTAAAAGAAAGCAATTTTCATTATCCTGAACAGAATTATTAAATATAATGAAAAGGAAAGGTGAAAGTAAACAAACAGATCTGTTAACCTCCTTTTTTGTTCACATATTAAAACAATCCTCAACAGCTCTTTACCCAATTTAAATTAAACCATTTAAATCACGTGAATAAGAAAAAAAAATATTTGGATCCATTTTTTCATGAAGGCTCATCATATATGTTATATGGACATACCCACATACAAACATACAACACAAAACACAAGCATGCACACATAATACATACAACACATAACATAATATTAAAGGTCTTGTAACTTTTTACAGGTGAAATCTCCATTGCAATGTATAAAAACTCCATAGTCAAAAAATAGAACAGATCAGCAAAACACTAACCTAGGTCTGTATGAGCTCAAAAAACAAAAAAGAACTTCATGATGTGGGAAAGGGCAATAATAAAATAGATATTGAAAAAAGCATCCTGGTTTCATTAGCCTCCAGGTGTAGGAGAACCACTGTTGCAGATGTAAGGATAGCCAAACTGGAGTTCTGGATATCAAGCTGTTATGGATTTGAGCCAAATCATCTTCTTTTTGGTCTGTAGAAATCACTTTAGTTAATCTCTCTGGAATGCAAATGGGCTGCTGTTCTCCCTGTGGAAACACACAAACAGACCCCGGACTCCAGACAATCACTGGGTCAGGACCTTTCTATTGTCCTGTTAGAATATCCTTCCAAAGTACCTTGAGCTTATGTACATTTTTTGGACACATATGGCTTTCCGCAGCACTAAGCCTTGATGAATCCAAATTTAAAAGTTAAGAGTAAAAAGAGTTATTTTAAATTTATCTTTGGGGGATATATACCCCTTCCCAATTCCCTATTTTTGCTTTAATAAGTACATTTTAATAGTTTGATGAACTCTTTCAAATATGCCTTGTCCCTGTGGATTGTATGGGATTCCTGTTATATGAGTAATGCCAAATGATGAGCAAAATGGTTTAAAAGAGGTAGAAGTATAACCAGGGGCATTATCTGTTTTTAACTTTTTTGGAACGCCCACAGTGGCAAAATTTTGTAAGCAATGAGCTATAATATCTTTAGTTTTCTCTCTGGCATGAAGGGAGCCCATCAAAAATCCAGAAGAAGTATCAACTGTAACATGCAAATATTTTAATTTTCCAAATTCTGGCAAGTGTGTGACGTCCATCTGCCAAATATGGTTAGGTATCAGTCCCCTAGGCTTGACTCCAAGATTAACTTGTGGTAAAAAGGTCACACAATTTTGACATTGTTTTATTATTTGTCTAGCTTGTTCCTTAGTTACTTTAAAATGTTTTTGTAAAGTATTAGCATTGACATGGAACTTTTTATGAAAATTTGTAGCTTCTTCTAGTGTAGAGAAAATATGTATGTCATGTGTAGTTTTATCTGCTAAATCATTGCCCAAACTAAGGGCTCCAGGCAATCCTGTATGTGCCCTGATATGTCCTATAAACAATGGATCTTTTCTGTCCCAGATTAGACTTTGTATAGTGGAAAACAAAGAGAAAACAGTAGAGGAAGGGGAAATCCTACCAGCATCCTCAAGGGATACTATAGCATTATCTATATACTGACTATCGGAAAATAAATTAAATACAGAATCTTTAAACATCACAAAAGCTTGTAATACTGCATTAAGCTCTACCTTTTGAGCTGATTGTTTGGGTACTAAAAATGTAAAAGTTTGATCAGGTGTAACTATTGCTGCTGTACCATTATTTGACCCATCAGTGAATATATTTGGAGCATTAATGATAGGTGTTTTTCTTGTCAGTTTTGGAAAAACTACAGGATCCGAAGACCAAAAAGACAACAAAGGATTAGATGGTAAGTGTTTATCAAATGAAACACTAGATTTGCACATGATTATTGCCCAAGTATTTAACTCATTAGCTAACTCATCAAATTGATCCATAGTATATGGAGTAATAATTTTATTGGGAGAAATTCCAAACACTCCCTTTGGTGCTTTTATTCCTTTGAGTATTAATTGTCCTATAGCCTCAGGATACCTAGTAAGAATAGTGTTAGGAGAATAAGATAAATGTATCCATAATAATGGACCTTCTTGCCAAAATACTCCTGTAGGAATATTTTTTCTTGGTAATACAATAAATAATAAAGGCAAACTTATATCAATTCTGTCCAAATGCATATTTTCCATATATGTTTCAATGATTTTTAATGTATTTCTTGCTTCAGGCATTAACATGCGGGGTGAATTTGGATCTGATGAACCCTTTAGAATATCAAATAAAGGTCCCAACTCTCCTGTTAGTATGCCTAGATAAGGCATTTTTCCATTTATGTCTTCTAATAACTTTTGAAAGTTGTTAAGTGATTTGAGTTGATCTATTTGTATTTCAATTTTTGGTGGACAGACCATCGATGAGGATAATAGAACTCCTAAATAATTAATTGGAAAATTTAATTGTACTTTATCTATTGCTATCTCTAGATTATATATATATATATTAATTTTTATTGTTGATTGTTCAAAACATTACATAGTTCTTGATATATCATATTTCACACTTTAATTCAAGTAGGTTCTGAACTCCCATTTTTACCCCATATACAGATTGCAGAATCACATCAGTTACACATCCATTGATTTACATATTGCCATACTAGTGTCTGTTGTATTCTGCTGCCTTTCCTATCCTTTACTATCCCCCTGCCCTCCCCTCCCCTCCCCTCTTCTCTCTCTACCCCATCTACTGTCATTCATTTCTCCCCCTTTTATTATTTTTCCGTTCCCCTCACTTCCTCTTGTATGTAATTTTGTATAACCCTGAGGGTCTCCTTCCATTTCCATGCAATTTCCCTTCTCTCTCCCTTTCCCTCCCACCTCTCATCCCTGTTTAATGTTAATCTTCTTCTCATGCTTTTCGTCCCTATTCTGTTCTTAGTTACTCTCCTTATATCAAAGAAGACATTTGGCATTTGTTTTTAGGGATTGGCTAGCTTCACTTAGCATAATCTGCTCTAATGCCATCCATTTCCCTGCAAATTCTATGATTTTGTCATTTTTTAATGCAGAGTAATACTCCAT
This sequence comes from Marmota flaviventris, assembly GCF_047511675.1. Lineage (NCBI taxonomy): Eukaryota > Metazoa > Chordata > Mammalia > Rodentia > Sciuridae > Marmota > Marmota flaviventris. The sequence goes on along the minus strand of NC_092498.1, from coordinate 153,295,108 downwards.
TGTGTATAAATGGCACATTTTTTTTTAATCCATTCGTCTATTGAAGGGCATCTAGGTTGGTTCCACAGTCTTGCTATTGTGAATTGTGCTGCTATGAACATCGATGTAGCAGTGTCCCTGTAGCATGCTCTTTTTAGGTCTTTAGGGAATAGACTGAGAAGGGGAATAGCTGGGTCAAATGGTGGCTCCATTCCCAGCTTTCCAAGAAATCTCCATGCTGCTTTCCAAATTGACTGCACCAATTTGCAGTCCCACCAGCAATGTACAAGTGTACCCTTTTCCCCACATCCTCGCCAGCACTTGTTGTTTGACTTCATAATGGCTGCCAATCTTACTGGAGTGAGATGGTATCTTAGGGTGGTTTTGATTTGCATTTCTCTGACTGCTAGAGATGGTGAGCATTTTTTCATGTACTTGTTGATTGATTGTATGTCCTCCTCTGAGAAGTGTCTGTTCAGGTCCTTGGCCCATTTGTTGATTGGGTTGTTTGTTATTTTATTGTCTAATTTTTTGAGTTCTTTGTATACTCTGGATATTAGGGCTCTATCTGAAGTGTGAGGAGTAAAGATTTGTTCCCAGGATGTAGGCTCCCTATTTACCTCTCTTATTGTTTCTTTTGCTGAGAAAAAACTTTTTAGTTTGAGTAAGTCCCATTTGTTGATTCTAGTTATTAACTCTTGTGCTATGGGTGTCCTATTGAGGAATTTGGAGCCCGACCCCACAGTATGTAGATCGTAGCCAACTTTTTCTTCTATCAGATGCTGTGTCTCTGATTTGATATCAAGCTCCTTGATCCATTTTGAGTTAACTTTTGTGCATGGCGAGAGAAAGGGATTCAGTTTCATTTTGTTGCATATGGATTTCCAGTTTTCCCAGCACCATTTGTTGAAGATGCTATCCTTCTTCCATTGCATGTTTTAGCCCCTTTATCAAATATAAGATAGTTGTAGTTTTGTGGATTGGTTTCTGTGTCCTCTATTCTGTACCATTGGTCCATCTGCCTGTTTTGGTACCAGTACTATGCTGTTTTTGTTACTATTGCTCTGTAGTATAGTTTGAAGTCTGGTACCGCTATACCGCCTGATTCACACTTCCTGCTTAGCATTGTTTTTGCTATTCTGGGTCTTTTATTTTTCCATATGAATGTCATGATTGCTTTCTCTATTTCTACAAGAAATGCCGTTGGGATTTTGATTGGCATTGCATTAAACCTATAGAGAACTTTTGGTAATATCGCCATTTTGATGCTGTTAATTCTGCCTATCCATGAACAGGGTATATTTTTCTGTCTTCTAAGATCTTCTTCTATTTCTCTCTTTAGGGTTCTGTAGTTTTCATTGTATAAGTCTTTCACCTCTTTTGTTAGGTTGATTCCCAAGTATTTTATTTTTTTTGAGAATATTGTGAATGGAGTGGTTGTCCTCATTTCCATTTCAGAGGATTTGTCGCTGATATACAGGAATGCCTTTGATTTATGTGTGTTGATTTTATGTCCTGCCACTTTGTTGAATTCATTTATTAGCTCTAATTGTTTCTTTGTAGACCCTTTTGGGTCTGCTAGGTATAGAATCATGTCAACTGCAAATAGTGATAATTTAAGTTTTTCTTTTTCCTATTTTTATGCCTTTAATTTCTTTCATCTGTCTAATTGCTCTGGCCAATATTTTGAGAACTATGTTGACCAGAATTGGTGAGAGAGGGCATCCCTGTCTTGTTCCAGATTTTAGAGGGAATGCCTTCAATTTTTCTCCATTCAGAATGATGCTAGCCTGAGGCTTAGCATAGATTGCTTTTACAATATTGAGGTATGTTCCTGTTATCCCTAGTTTTTCTAGAGTTTTGAACATAAAGGGATGCTGTACTTTGTCAAATGCTTTTTCCGCATCTATCGAGATGATCATATGGTTCTTGTTTTTAAGTCTATTGATGTGGTGAATAACATTTATTGATTTCCGTATATTGAACCAGCCTTGCATCCCAGGGATGAATCCTACTTGATCATGGTGCACAATTTTTTGATATGTTTTTGTATCCGATTCGCCCGAATTTTATTGAGGATTTTTGCATCTAGGTTCATTAGAGATATTGGTCTGTAGTTTTCTTTCTTTGAAGTGTCTTTGTCTGGTTTCGGGATCAGGGTGATGTTGGCCTCATAGAATGAATTTGGAAGTTCTCCCTCTTTTTCTATTTCCTGAAATAGCTTGAAAAGTATTGGTATTAGTTCCTCTTTAAAGGTTTTGTAAAACTCTGCTGTATACCCATCCGGTCCTGGGCTTTTCTTAGTTGGTAGTCTTTTGATGGCTTCTTCTATTTCCTCAATTGATATTGGTCGGTTTAGGTTGTTTATATCCTCCTGTCTCAATCTGGGCAGATCATATGACTTAAGAAATTTATCGATGCCTTCACTATCTTCTATTTTATTGGAGTATAAGGATTCAAAATAATTTCTGATTATCTTCTGTATTTCTGAAGTGTCTGTTGTGATATTGCCTTTTTCATCCCGTATGCTAGTAATTTGAGTTCTCTCTCTTCTTCTCTTCGTTAGCATGGCTAAGGGTCTGTCGATTTTATTTATTTTTTCAAAGAACCAACTTTTAGTTTTGTCAATTTTTTCAATTGTTTCTTTTGTTTCGATTTCATTAATTTCAGCTCTGATTTTAATTATTTCTTGCCTTCTACTTCTTTTGCTGTTGTTTTGCTCTTCTTTTTCTAGGATTTTGAGATGAAGTATGAGATCATTTATTTGTTGGTTTTTCTTTTTTTATGGAATGAACTCCAAGCCATGAATTTTCCTCTTAGAACTGCTTTCAATGTGTCCCAGAGATTCCGATATGTTGTGTCTGTGTTTTCATTTATCTCCAAGAATTTTTTAATTTCCTCCTTGATGTCTTCTATAACCCATTGATCATTCAGTAACCTATTGTTCATTCTCCAAGTGATGCATGACTTTCCTTCCTTCTTCTATGATTGATTATCAGTTTCATTCCATTATGATCAGATAAGATGCATGGTATTATCTCTACTCCTTTATATTGTCTAAGAGTTGCCCTGTGACATAATATATGATCTATTTTTGAGAAGGATCCATGTGCTACTGAGAAAAAAAGTGTAACTGCTTGATGCTGGGTTGTATATTGTATATATGTCAATTAAGTCTAGGTTATTAATTGTGTTATTGAGTTCTATAGTTTCCTTATTCAACTTTTGTTTGGAAGATCTGTCCAGTGGTGAGAGAGGTGTGTTGAAGTCTCCCATGATTATTGTATGGTGGTCTATTAGACTCTTGAACTTGAGAAGAGTTTGTTTGATGAACATAGCTGCACCATTGTTTGGGGCATATATATTCATGATTGTTATGTCTTGTTGGTGTATGGTTCCCTTGAGCAGTATGCAGTGTCCCTCTTTATCCCTTTTGATTAACTTTGGCTTTAAATCTATTTTATTTGATATGAGTATGGACACTTCTGCTTGTTTCCGAAGTCCATATGAGTGATATGATTTTTCCCAACCTTTCACCTTCAGCCTATGTATGTCTTTTCCTATCAAATGTGTGTCCTCTAGGCAGCATATTGTTGGGTCTTGTTTTCTGATCCATTCTACTAGCCTGTATCTTTTAATTGGTGAGTTTAAGCCATTAACATTTAGGGTTATTATTGAGATATGGGTTGTTCTTCCAGCCATATTTGTTGATTTATGTTACTAAACATGGTTTGTTTTCCTTTTTGATTATTTTCCCCCCTTTACTGTCCTACTTCCCACTGTTGGTTTTCATTGTTATTTTCCATTTCCTCTTCCTGTAATGTTTTGCCAAGGATGTTTTGAAGAGATGGTTTTCTAGCTGCAAATTCTTTTAATTTTTATTTATCGTGGAAGGTTTTAATTTCATCTTCCATCCTGAAGCTTAATTTCGCTGGATACACAATTCTTGGTTGGAACCCCTTTTCTTTCAGTGTTTGAAATATGTTATTCCAGGATCTTCTAGCTTTCAGAGTCTGTGTTGAAAGATCAGCTGTTATCCTGATTGGTTTACCCCTAAATGTAATCTGCTTCCTTTCTCTTGTAGTTTTTAAAATTCTCTCCTTATTCTGTATGTTGGGCATCTTCATTATAATGTGTCTAGGTGTGGATCTCTTATGATTTTGCACATTCGGTGTCCTGTAGGCTTCTAGGATTTGGGATTCTGTCTCATTCTTCAAGTCTGGGAAGTTTCCTCATATTATTTCATTGAATAGTTTGCTCATTCCTTTGGTTTGGCCCTCTATACCTTCCTGTATCCCAATGACTCTTAAGTTTGGTCTCTTTATGTTATCCCATATTTCTTGGATGTTCTGCTCATGATTTCTTAACAGTCTTGCTGAGCTGTCTATGTTTTTTCAAGTCGAAATACTTTGTCTTCATTGTCTGATGTTCTATCTTCTAAGTGTCTACTCTACTGGTAGTATTCTCAATTGAGTTTTTAAGTTGGTTTATTGCTTCCTGCATTTCTAGGATTTCTGTTTGTTTTTTATAACCTCTATCTCCCTGTATAGTTGATCTTTTGCTTCCTGGATTTGTTTGTGTAATTCATTTTTGAAGTGATCTTTCATTGTCTGATTTTGCTGTCTAATGTCTTCCTTGAGACTCCAGATCATCTGAAGCATGTATATCCTGAATTCTTTATCTGACATTCCATCTGCTGCAGCTATTACCTCTTCTAAAGTTGAGTTGACCTGCATTGCTTGTGGTCCTTTCTTTCCTTGTCTTTTCATACTGGTCGCGTTTCTTTCTGCTTGGTGAAACTGTTGTGTTTTTGAAATTTTCCCCTATATATTTATATTGCTCTTGTATAGTTGAAAAGTCTCCCTTGCAGGGTTGGGCGGCGGCTGTGCTCCTCCTCCAATTGGGGTGATCTGTCTACCTCGCTGCCGGGCCGCTGGGCCTGTTCTACCAGTCGGTCACAGGTCTGCCTACCTTGCCGGCGCGGGCGGCGGCTCTGCTCTGCCCCTCCTCCAATTGGTGTGACTTGTCTACCACACCTGTGGACCGCTAGGCCTGTTCCGGGTGCGGGCGAAGGCTCTGCTCTGCCCCTACTCCAATTGGGGTGACATGCCTACCACACTGGCCTGTCGCTGGGCCTGTTCTGCCTGTCGGTCGCAGGTCTGCCTACCTTGCGGGCATGGGCGGCGGCTCTGTTCTGCCCCTATTCCAAATGGGGTTACGTGTCTCCCGCGCCAGCAGGCCGCTGGGCCTGTTTTGCTGGTCGGTCGCAGGTCTGCCTAGCTTGCGGGCGCGGGTGGCGGCTCAGCTCTGCCCCTACTCCTATTGGGGTGTCGTGACTACCACGCCGGCAGGTCGCTGGGCCTGTTCCGGGCGTGGGCAGTGGCTCTGCTCTGCCCCTACTCCAATTGGAGTAATGTGTGTACCACGCCGGCAGGCCGCTGGGCCTGATCCGCCGGTCAGTCGCAGGTCTGCCTACCTTGCAGGCGTGGGCGGCGGCTCTGCTCTGCCCCTACTCCAATTGGGGTTACGTGACTAACACGCCAGCGGGCCGCTGGGCCTGTTCCGGGCGCAGGGGGCAGCTCTGCTCTGCCCCTCTGGCTTGATGACAAAGTGAGAGAGACTCAGGTGTTTGTGAATCACTTTCTTTACCAGGATACCAACTGTTTCTGTCGCCGCTGGTATCGATGAAGTTCTCTCCTCCGCCGCTTTCTGATGACATCAGATCTCTGCCATGTTGGTATCCCATGCGAATGGCAGCATTTTGTTCCCTTTGCCGGTGACCAAAGCAACGGGTGAGTCCTGACCGGCCCTCACAAGCCCCATCTCAATCCTGTTGCCACTGCCTATGAAGGCTCGGTTGGTATTTACCTCCACAGTATTCAGCAGGACCCGGACCGAGAAGCAGTTTCCGCGGGTTCTTTAGCCCTGGGCCAGAGCAGTTCCGGGAGCCGGAATTCGGCCACTCCGTGCTCGGTGTATGTTCTGATAGGAGCAGGCTCCAAGAAGCAGTTTCTGCGGGTTCTTTAGCACTGAACCTGAGTAATTTGTCTGCGAGACGCAGCCTGGAATTACCTGTTCTATGTCGAAAACAGGGATGAGATATGGGTCAGCTCTCCAAGATGGTGGCCGCTGGCTTCCTCTGTGGTCTGACCAGTGTGGAGAACCGAATTGGACCACTTCCTTCCCCCGTCTCAAACCCAGAATTCAGCACTGAGAATGGTGATTGCACAGCTGGCAGAAGCCCGCAGAAACCCGCAGAAACCACAGCGCTGTATCTTTGCGTTGCTATGTCGTTGTTTCCCAATGCGTGCCGCAGACTCTAGCCGCGGGGCAATTTGCTGAATAAGCAGCGTGACCCTCCGTGTATACAAATCTCTCGCATTTGAGCCCCCGTAGCTGATCCTCGTGCAATGGAAATCCTTCCTCTAGGTTTTGGAGCACCCCAGTTTTGCAGGAAATTCCTAACAAGACAGCTTTTAGCCGTTCTAACTCGTCATTCTCCCGCACAGTGATGCAGTACATGGGGGTAATGCACTCCCTTCGCCGCCATCTTCCCCAATAGATTATAATTTCTTAATAAGTTTGTAAGTGTGGCATAACATTCTAGCAATGTGTTTTTATTTTTGTGTGCTAATAATACATCATCCATATAGTGAAATATTTGTAGTTCAGGATTTTGATTTCTAAGTGGCTGGATAACTTTGTTAACATAAATTTGACACATAGTTGGGCTGTTAGCCATCCCTTGAGGGAGTACTTTCCATTCATATCTCTGATCATGACCTTCATGATTCAGCGCACGGATAGTAAATGCAAAACGTGGACTATCCTCAGGATGAATCAGAATTGAAAAAAAAAAAAAAACAATCTTTAATATCTATAACTAAAACATACCAGGTTTTTGGCAAAGCAGACAATTGGGTAATCCCCAATTGAGCAGGTCCCATAATAACCATCTCATTATGGCTCTTAAATCTTGCAATAATCTCAATTTACCAGATTTCTTTTTGATGACAAAACTGGGAGAATTATGGGGAGATACAGAAGGTTGTATATGTCCTTCCGCTAATTGTTGTTTGACCAGGTCATGGGCTGCTTGTATCTTTTCTTCAGTCAGGGGCCTCTGAGGAACCCATACTGGCCTTTCTGATTTCCAAGTATTTTTTATTGTCTCAATGACCCCTCCTGAAAACCTAATCCATGTCTATCTATTTCTTCATCTATTTGTATTGGTGCCACTATACTTTGTCCTTTTTCTTCCAATCCTTTTCTTTTCCTAAAACCTTGTCTAGCCATAATAGTGGACACATTTGAATTGATGTTATTTGTTAATGATAGTCTTAATTGTTCTAGGACATCTGTCCCCATAAATTTATGGGAAGATGATCAAATACATATGGCTGTATAGTCCCCTTACATCCTTCAGGATCCTTCCAATATAATACCATTGCACTTCTATGGGGATTAATCGCCACTCCTAGGCCTCGAAGCATTTGAGTGGCTTGTTGTAATGGCCAAGGTTTTGGTCATTCTGGACAAGAGATGATGCTAAGGTCTGCACCTGTATCCAGTAGCTCATTAAATTCATGTCCTTGAATATTTATTTTTAGAGTGGGGCAAGAATCTAAATTTAAAGAAAGCATAGCCCAATCTACACCTGTGGAGCCTAATCCCCTGGAACCTCTTTCTACAGTACAACTGGAAAATTTATCATGTAGGCTGGGTATTATTAATAACTGTGCTATTCTATCTCCTGGTGAAATTACTGATATACCCCATGGAGAACTGGCTATAATTTTTATTTCACCTTCATAATCGGGAACAATTACCCCAGGACTTATCATAAGACCCTTTAGAGTAGAAGAACTACGTCCCAATAATAAGCCTACTGTTCCTTGGGGAAGAGGTCCTTTTACCCCTGTGGGAATGATTTGAACTCCCATCTCTGGAGTTAGTACTGCTCTGGCGGAGGTGCATGTGTCCAACCGTGCGCTCCCTCTGGTTTGTCTAATGAAGGACCTAATGGATAACATGTTCTAGGCATTACCCTGATGGTGTTGCTGGGTTCCTCCAATGCCTCATATATTTGTGGTCGTGGGCCCCGGAGCACTGGGCCCCCCTGTCCATTTTTTGGCAATGGAGCCCGATGCCTTTCTCCAAGATATCATAGGTAAACACCTGGTCCTTGTCCATTTTTTGATAATGGAGTACCCTCTATGGTGGTTTGAGAATGGCATTCATTAGCCCAATGTCTCCTTCTATGGCATTGTGGGCAAATACCCAGTATTCTACCCCTTTGATACCCAGTTTTGTTAAACCCTCCTCCTATGGGCAATTCCTTTTAAAATGTCCTGTTTGTTCACAATTGTAGCATGTTTTTGGCCTGGCATCTAAAGCCTGTTGTACTGTAGCTACCAAGACTTGTTCTTGTTCATTAATGTTTCTACATAATTTAATATATGTGTTTAAATCTCTATGTTTCCATGGTCTAAGGCCTCCTTGCACCATCTGTTTACTTGCTCAAAGGATAGCTGTTTAATTAATTGCATTGCTTGTTATGTATCCCAAAAAACTCTGGTAGCTGTTTGAATAAGCCTATCTATAAATTCAGCATAAGGTTCATTAGCTCCTTGTATTACCTTAGATAACTGACCTTGTAAATCTCCATGTCCTTGTAAAGTCTTCCATGCCCTAACCTCATCTGCAGCAATTTGTGAGTATATGGCTGGATCATATGCAATTTGTTGCTGCTGACCCTCATAAAGTCCCTTTCCTAACAACATATCTAGATTTCTCTGAGGATAACCTGCTACTGCATTTTGCCTAGCTGTCTCCATGCAGAATTCCTCATTGGCAACCTTCCATAACAGGTATTGTCCTCCATTTATCACAGCTTTACACATATTAGTCCAATCTGCTGGCATCATGTTCAAATTGGTAATGGATTCAACCATGCTTACAGTGAAGGGTACTTGAGGACCATAGGTTGTTACAGCCTCTTTTAGCTGCTTCACTGTTTTGAAATCTAAAGCATGGTGAATTCACTGCCCTCCTGCCTGATCAAATACAGGGCATGCTAATCTTTGAGGTCATGTCTCAAGATCCCATCTATCAACTACGGGAGTTGGGGGCCTCCCAGCATATGTTGTCTCCATAGGTGGAGCTGTTGGTCGGACACTTACACCCTCTGGTGATAGAAAGGTGTTAGTAGCAGCCTCCCATTGTAACTTCTCCCCTGATATCCCTTCCTCCTCTAGACCTTTTTCCTTTTTCTGACTAACTCAAGAGATTTCCTCTTTTACTTGATGTAAGATGTCTTCTCCTAGAGTAAGCAAACAAGATTGTACCAACATCCATAATGGTAATGTGCCAACTGGCAGAGTTCCTGAGCTTTCCTTTTGTATCTTTTTAAAATCTTCACCATGATGGTTCCATTGTGATATATTTAACAACCCCTCTTTAATGAACCATGGGCTACACCTTTGTATCGTCTTAATATATGCCCTAAATATTCTTGAGTTTACTGAGATGCCTCCTTCCTCTAGCACTTTACTTAACGCCCTTTCAGTTAGGTTCTTACTAATTTTTAATTCCATATTTCTGTGACGAAGATACCCCTCACTAAGATAATGCAAAAGAAAACCAAGACAAAAATGAAACAAAAGTGGAACAAAAATTCATTATATCAGCCTTTCTTCCTCCTGAAATGTCCATCGGTCATTTCTCCCTATTTGTTCCTCAAACACAAATAGTTTTTCCTCAGATGTGAGCAGTTTTTCTTCTGTCTCACCCATCTCTAGGGACAGGCAACTTAAAACAAAAGTGAAACAAAATGAAAGAAGGATCTTAAAATGGCTACCCATCCTCTCACCCTGCCCTCAGGGGCAAGCAGTTTACCTTATCACTTACCTGCAGTCATCCCCGTACTGGCCACCAAATGCTGCAGTCTGGCTGGGCACAATTCACGAGCCACTTGTCAAGCAGGAACGAACTTTATTTTTGACACACACACTGCACCACACGAGCTCTCCAGGAATTCCCCAAGAGCTCAACCACCACCACCGGCACTTCTGGCAAGCACTCTACTGGAACTCCTAGGTCATTTTCAATTTTCCTGCTCTTGAGGCAGACTTCCAGGTCACCTGGGTGGAGCCAAAAGAGTCCCCCAGTGAGCAGCTCTGTGGTCTGAAAGGGCAGGGAAACAGCCCAGAGGAGCCAATCAGCTGGAAGTTTGCTGTGGCTGCTTCGGCTGTGGCTTTCAACACCAAGGCAATTGTCAAAATCAATGAGATGAAGGTGTCTATCTTGACAATCTTTTCTTTCTTCCAGGGATTGACTCATCATTGGAAAAACCTGATAACCATATTAACTAATCCTTATAATTCTATTACCCTGGCCCTATTAGTCATAATAATGATAATATTTTCTTGTGTTGTGAGACACTTACATGACCATGTAAAGGCCACCGAACAAAAAACAGCAATGCTGGCTAAGTCCTTGCAGCACAGTCAGAGGGGGGAGATGTGGGGACAATTGCATGAAGTACTGCATACATGGCATACATTAAGGGCATCTGAGTGACAGGCCACTCCCCTTGTGCTATGCGTGTGAGTGGCAGGCCACTTACCCTGTAGTCACAGCCCTGGGTGTGAGGCCATGAGTTGCAGTCCCTGTGCTTGCTCCACGGCCCACTCCTCAATTGGTTGCTGCAAGGGCAGTTAGTAGACATTGCATTGATGGTTGCCTGTAATCTGCTTAGCTAATGCCTGAGTATACATACATGGTAACTGTGCAATAAAATCAGACCTGCACCTGCATGGTCTCCAGAAGTCTTGATTAGCAACTCTGCAGCCATACTCTCCTCTACCATGTTCCATGGACCTCCTCGCTGGTTGAGAGAGCACCCATGCACAGAGGCACCAGGGGTTAGGGCTGACCAGTGTTTCCATATGTGGGTGAGGCCCTCACTCTCTGTTTTCTTGAGGCATTAGCTTTGGTAAGTTGTGAGACTGCCTGGGGACCCCCCACTCTTTGTGGGATCTCAGACAAGTGAGATACCTAGGGCTGGCTCTGAAATGTGGAAACTTGGCCACCAGGTTGCAAATTATGTTTGTTTCAGAACCAAAAAAATTGAGATCACTTCTGTGCTCCCCTTACATGAGCCTCTTCCTCACACAGATGACCCCAAATTCCCTTAGGATGCTGTCTGGTCCCCCTGCCCATGACATGTATATAGCTGTACATAGTTACACTAGCACAGCCTGACTTACCATCCCCAAGCAGGCCCAGGAACAGCCAGAACTGCAGCTTTGGGAAGCAGAGATAGGTTCAGACATGGTCCCTCCCTGTTTCCATATGTTTCATCATTGCAAAGTCCTTATGCTTCTCAAAGCCTCCCCCATTTTCCTGCCTGCTTCTTGGGGGTTATTCTAGCTTCTACTCCTGAGGATATGATCAGCTTCTACTCCTGAGGATATTGCTCAAATGTACCAGCATTACCTGGGAATCCCTAAGGCTACCATCAGTTGTCTCTAATGTGCAAATTTAGAAATAGAATAATAATAAGAGAGGTAGGGGAAAAATAACCCCATCAACCCAAACCTGAATCCCACAGAGAGATCTAGGGACAGTCACTCCTCTTGGCTGAACTTCCCCTTCTCTACCTTGAGAAGGTTGAAGTGACAGCTTCAGAGATCAACACCCTTTGACATAGGCATTACAATGAGATTTAGAATGGGCCCAACTGCCTCCTCTCATTGTTTGAAATGGTAATGTCATAAGGGGTCCCAGCAGCCACAGCACCTAGTGGCCAAGGCCTTTAGCCCTTCCCCTCCAGATGGATCAGATTCAGTGTCTGATTTCCAAGGAAAAAAAAATGCCAGAAGTCATGGAATATTCAATTAAGTAATAGAAAGTCTGCATTCTATGTCTCCACCACTCCAACCACCCCCCCTCTCTCATGTTCACTGTAGGAAATTAAGCTGACATCTTGTCCCCATGGATGACCCCAAGAGCAAAGATCCAACAGTGTCCTAAACAAAAGACAGAAAAGCACAAAGACTCACCCAAAGTGGATCCTGCCAATAATAGCAATGGACTCTGAGGCAGATCCTTCCATCTGACCCTCAGAGGAGGCCACAGCCCAAGCCTTGTGACAGATCTGGAAGCAGATGCACCAGGTGAGCTGGCCTGAGTCCTGATGCTGAGAAACTGGAATCTCACCACTGTAGATGTCAGCCAGGGAATTAGAGAGATGCTGCCACACAGCAGTGGACAATTCGTGGGTCTTTTAACACCTGCAGTCTGCCCTTCACCCCACCTCTGCCCAGGCTCTTTCCAGTCTTACTGATCTACTTTCCAATATTGTCCCTGGCCAAAGTCACTTTTGCCTTCTACTTTTTACACTGCTAAGTCTTCCCCAGGACATTGCTCACAGAGACAAGCCAGGCTGATTCCTTCTTGTCCCTCAGATTTCAGCAGAAATGTCAACTCACTAAGACTTTCAGACCCACAGTTAGGAACTCAGACCTCCCTGCAGTGCCAAATTGGATTCTGTTATAAAAGTTGCTCCTTTCTTTCATGCTCCTGGAGAACAGGGAACATGGCAATCACTTCCGGAGCTGCACCCAGGCCCCAAACACCTGCGGCATGAGTGTGCACTAGGTCTTAGTGCTAAATGAAAAACTGAGAGTGTATCAGACACCTCTCTGTTGCTGAGCAGCTCACACTGTGCAGAGATGTAATCTGGGGAGGTCCACTTGGGTGGGAGGCAAAACACACAGAGTGCTCACCCCTGCTCCTCTTGCTCTGTTGACCGTGGTGGGCACTTCTGACCCCTAGTGGCCAATACCAATACTACATTACAGGCAAGAAACCCAGAATCAAATCCTTCCTCTGGGTTTGGATGTCCTCAAGGCTGTGGGCCCTGGGACCCAGGAGGCAAAGGAATAATTTGCAAAGTCCAAGGTTTATGGAAGGACATTATAGTGTCTTTTGTCCCCCTCTTTCCTTCTACAGGCTATGCAGGGAGTCCCTAGTTCTCTCAGGAGGCTTCTTCACCTGGCCAGGACAATGATCCCAGCCTTACTTCTAAATAAGAACTGCAAGTCTCCTACAAGCACAATGTATTTTCTGGACCCTGGAGGAGTGTTTCAGTGCTCTGCTTCACTCTGATCCATGTCTCAAATTCATCAAGCACCAGACTGCTCTCTCAGGAGAACCTCTAGAGATGAGAAATACTTTTCTACTACTTCATTGGGCTGTGGGTCCAACTGAAATCACCAGAAACTTCTAGGAGTCTATGGAACCCTTGGATCACCTGGTGAAGGCGACATGGATTTGAGGCTTCCAAGAGATGAAGATGATGGCCTCAGCCTCTTCACATATAGGGGATCTATTTCTACTTCATGGTGACCAAATTGGTAGGGACAGGATCCCACAATCTGCCCTCTTGAGGCTGCTCTTCAGGTGTCTCCAACCCAAGCAGACCTTGGAAAACCTGGAGATCTCTGCCATTATCCAGGCCTGTCCCCTTTCCCATACAGTGGTCTAGGAGACCGGACCTAGAGTCCCTGTTGCAGAGCTGAGTACAACCACTACCTTTCTCCTGTAACATATCTAATGTGTCCTTTTACACTGATTTTCTCCTGGCAAATCAGCATGTAATTAGACAGAGTTGGGCCACCTGATCAGCCCAAAAGGATTGGTATATGAAATATTAATCTCAGCTATTTATAAAATTCAAAACTGTATAAAGTTCTAAATAACACTTATATAGTACTGTGTAACAAGAAAATCAAGTTGTGCCCAAAACTTGAAGTGTGGTTCTTATGCAGCCAAACAATAATCTGTTATCATCATTATAGAGAGAAATTTCATAAATCATGATCATCACAATCACCATCCTAACTGTAAAGAATGATGTTTGCTACTATTTACTATTTTCCCAAGTCATTTCTAGAGAACTTCACCTATTTCACTTCTCACAATGACACTTTGATTCAGGTTTTAATACTATACCCCCTTTGTGACATCCAAAAAGATCAGAGACTGAGAAAATGGAGCTGGGATTCATTGTTTTGGCCATTCTCATGGCAAAGTACACAGAGCACTCCATCACCAAAGTACAAATGTACAGATGATTCAGTTACAATGGCTCTGAGTACACATATACATACCTATATTGCTTCCCCATATAAGGAAATTCTTCTTGAGTTTGCTTTTCATTGAGAACAATGCAATAATTACTACTGTTCAGAGATTGTTCACAGATTCTTTAATTAGCTAAGAGAAGCTGCTTCCATTTATATGTCTAATCTGTATATTTCTATGTAATAATATTTCTACTTTATACAGCAGCTTGCTCTCTGTTAGCTTCAAATGTTAGAAAAATCATAATTATTTTTTACTGAAGAGTTTAGTAATATTGGCTGTTAAAATTTGGATGAGTGTTCCCAAAGTTTCATATTCAAAAGCCTGGTCCCAGGATTGTTGAAGGAGTTGCTATGGATCTTTAGGAAGTGAGACCTATTAGAAGGTCTTTAGGCATTTGGAAGCATGGGTTTGAAAAATGGATTGGAAAACCTAAATCTATTCTTCTTTCTCATGTTCTTCTTTTACTTAGGTGGGAGAACTCCCTACAATATTTTCTCCCATAATAACATGCCATCTTTCACAGAGACCCAAATCACAGGATCATGGTCTTGAAACAAGATTTAAATTAAGCCTCTTTTGCTGGGAGCAGTGGCACTCACTTGTAACCCTAGTGGCTCAGGAGGCTGAGGCAGAAGAATGGAGAGTCCAAAGCTAGACTCAGCAACTTAGCAAGGCCCTAAGCAACTTAGCAAGAATCTGTCTCTAAATAAATATTAAAAAAGAGCTGAGGAGTCTTAGTGGTTAAACACTTCTGTCATTAATCCCCAGTACCCAATAAGCTCACTTTACAGTGCCATACTGGTTTATATTTGTTGTGAGAATATATATATATATATATATATATATATATATATATATATATATGCAGTAAAATTTAGAAAATATATTTAGCAAGACATAAATGACAGAGAATCATTTAATGTGAAATAGACTAATAAGTTACAATGCTTATTTTGCTATGTGTACATATCCTCTGCTCCTAGTTACATTGACTCCATTGAGGAAAGTTTCTGTTAACATAGAATATTCATGCATAAACCCAACATAATTGAGCCAGTCTGTATGATTTACAGCACATCTGGTCTGTGTGACCAAAGAGATGGCAATAGTGTCTCTCAAATCTCAGTTGTGACATTCCTGAATGTCTCTGTACATAGCCAGATATTCTTGGTGGGAAATATGACCACTCATATTTAAGGTTTTATGTGTAGTTAAAAATTGAAATATTTTTAAAACTAAATTTAGCATTTCAATTTTGAAATTGTATATCCACTTTTCATAAGTCTTTCCTTCACTACAAATTTTGATATATAAAAAAGATGGGAATTTTGTGAAAAGCTTTTACACATTAGAGATATTTGTAAAGATTTACTTTAATCTTAATACTCAACAAAATGTCTAAACCTCCTAAGATTCTTCCAAATCTGCTGCATTTTTGCTCCCTGTGACTTAAATAATTTTTTCTTCATAAACTGTCTTAGATTAACAGGTGACAACACTGGTTTCTCTTGTGTGGATTGTCTGATATCAAATGACTGATAACATTCCTCGGAGGATTCATAGACTGTAGGAGCTACAGTGACCTAGCTGAGCTGTACTGCAAACAGATCACTCATACAATGGCTAAAAAGTGCATTTCATTCTGACTCACATAAAGAAAGTATTGAGATTTGGGGGACAGAGGTAGGAAAATCTCTGCTCTTTTCAATAAATTTATTCTGTCTTAAAAATTAATGACGATTTATCCAGGGATCCCAAAACTGACATGGGTTCATCTGCATTTCAGTCCCAGAGATTATGAGAAATCAATGAGAATTATAGTGAAGACTTTTTGAGGGCCAGGCCTAGAAGTAATGCTTATCACCAATGTTTGTGTTTTTCCAGAGAGGCTTCCATTTTTTGGTGCCACCTTTATTAAGGGAAGGCTGAGAAATGTAGACTGTGTGCGTCCCAGAGAAAAGAGAGAGGGCACATTTTGGGTAATATACTCTTAATCCTGCAGGTCTTTTCCCCAGATTAGTTTTCTGATGTTTTGTGAGGTGTGGGAGAAGGGATGGTCACGTGGGGTAGAGAGGACTAGCAAAGGGAAGAGAACTGGCAGCAGAGAGAGGGGGTGGACAGGTAGACGAATTACCTACTCCTACTTTACTTAATGCCTCATGGTTATAAATTTATGTTTCTCTCAAAATCTTTTCTATTGTGCCCTATATGTGTAATAAGAATAGTAATGCTTTACACTGCTGTCATATAGTTAATTTTTTTTTATTCTATTTTATCCTTCATTATTGTAATCCCTACATACTACTGGTTTCTGTATTTATTAAAATTTATATATGGATATATACATGTGTATGTTTATGTATATATATATATATATATATATATATATATATATATATATATATATATCTGTGTGTGTGTGTGTGTGTGTGTGTGTACACTATTTTCATTCTTTGTGGTGTTTTCACCACAGTTCATATTTAGAGATAATTCTCTATTAACATATTCAGATTAATTCCTTGCACTCAAGTCTGAGTGTGTGTTTCAAGAACGTGTTCAGTCCACAATCCTGCAATATCTTAGTTGGTGTCTGTTATAAACCTTCTGAGCATTGAGCTTCATATTTCTTTGTAGATATGTTCCTGGGTGATGTTTCCACATGGGAGATTTGGTGGGTCAGGTCTTACTATATAATATCCTAATACTTTATTATTAGGTGCTTCAAATTGTCAATTTTTAGCATTGCTGTGACACAGATGCATCTTCTCTTTGCAGTTTCTATAGTGTGCTTTTCATCACCATGATTGTGGGTGCATTGTATCTGTTTTCAAGTTCCTTCTGTGATGAACAAATAACATGTTGTTATTTCTGGGTTTTCTAAATTTATTCATTTATCATTTCTCCAAAAATTTCCAAGAACTTCCTAGAAGCTCCAGAAGCATTCACTTGAGGATATTCTTCCCACTGGAGAATACTAGATATCACTATAATGCTGATTTTTCTGAATAAGTGTCACTATTCAAGACATAAGAGGATAAGAAATTAAGAATCATGTGGTTCAGTGGAAACATTTTGATTTTGCATTCAGGTAGAGTGGATCCTGAAACCCAATACAAGTGTTTAATAGTCATGGTGCTTGGAAACATTCCATTATATTACACAGAATATGCCCCATTAATAAGAAAATGCAGAATGATCCAAGTGTCAAATGCTGGCAATTTTTCAGTCTCATCTTTGCCCACAACCTTGATGGTGTGATTTTACTCCTATACCCGTCAACATGCAGAATCTCTTCCTAAACCTTGAATCCGGGCTTTCCTTATTTGCCATGGCCCATATAAAGCTATGATTATGAAAGTGTGTTAGTTGGGTACCTAGGATCAAAATGTTCTGAATGCTTTAGCTTTCATAATCCTGTCATGGGAACAAGTCCACATTAACCTTTTGGAGGAAGAACTTTCATGGGAAGGAGAATGAAAGTGTTTCAGTTGATAGCTCATTCACTGAAGTTCAGCAACATTCTCAACCTGAGATAATCACATGCAGCATTAGACCCCAGCTGAGCCAGTCTGAGTTGATCACTGGCTTAATCAGGAGCCAATAAATTTGAGTATTTTTATGCAATGATAGATAACTAAATCATTCATTGTAGGCAGGATGCCAAGATTCAATCACCTATAACATAGAAGATATATGGCAAACTAGAATTGACTCGTGCTCATTTTCTTTTCTCCTAATTTAAATTTAAAGTCAGACCTCTTGTTAGATGGTGTTGAACTACACATAAATATATGCAGACACACGTGCTTATGATGGGTGCTAAAGCTCTCACAGTAATCCACACCACAGAAAACAGACATCACAGCCTTGCCATTAGGTCCAAGTTCAAATTACAAGATTTCTTTTAATCTGTTTAAAATAGAGCCTAAACTATTGAGAGACTTAAATGCATGTAACCTCCACCCCCTGGGACATCTGTCTTCCTTTGTTTGCTTTGGTATCTGAAGTGGGAATGGCTCTGTGCCCAGCATCAGATGAGACACAGTGATTGACTGCTGGGCAACTCCTGGTTGGAGCTCCCTGCTTGCTCTCAAGGCAGCATCTCTCCTGGACTTTGGCCCTGGGTAGAACTAACAGTAAAAATCTGTACTCTCTTCCTGCTGGCTTAAAAGGAGGGCTGCCTTCTCCCAAAAGTCAGGGGAGCCAGAGCTCTGCAAGCTGGAGTAGCTGCTGTGACCTGAGATGTGTTGGAGGCTTAGAGCAGAGTGAGTTTTCAAGATATACCTCCAAAATTATACATACTTCATTAGGAAGTTTATATCGAAAACATGATAACATTTTGGATAGTTTGGGTTAAGTTATTGCAATTGATTTCATGGTTCTTTTTAATATTTAATGTGAATATTAGAAAATCTTAAATTACACTTGTGACACATTTTATTAATGTTGAAAGTTGGTGCCTTACAGGGTTGTTTCCCAGTTCAAAGCTCATACTCATACTCCCTCCTGAAAAGACCAGAAAACAGATAAGTTAAATGAATTTTAAAATAATAGCCATTGTGTCATTTACATTTATGAATAATATGTCCACACATATTTAATAAATTTACATGACCAAGGTTGATATGATACAAGGTTAATGCAAATATCCTCCTGGATGGGCCAGATCCCACTACTTAGAGGAAACCATGCCTTAAAACCCAAAAGCCTGAAACTCTGGGATCAGTTTTCAGAACCTCGGAAGGAAAAAATAAATGAAATAAAAGACACAGTGGGGTATGAATGATATTACAGAGATTCCAGAGGCTGAGGGAGAAGGATTCCAAGTTGGAGGTTAACCTGGGCAACTTCGAAAGACCTTGTCTCAAATTTTTTTTTTTAAAAAAGGACTAGGGCTGTTACTCAGTGATAGTGTATCCATGGGTTCAATCCTGAGTACTGGAAAAAAAAAAGCAAAAAGTGGGGAACAACAGCCACCTGTCACTGAGTCCTCAATTTATCCTTGGTTGGATGTACTCTACTGTCACAGACTGCTCATTATGCTCAGAACAGAGGGCCTGGCCTGAGGCCATGTGCAATCTGGGGCACGTGGGTGAGATCTTTTCAGTCCAGTGCAGAGCTAGTGAGGAGGGGTGGGCTTTGCATTCTGCTGTGGCTTTTGTCTCTGGAGCCCACCGTTCTTCTGCTTTGTCTCTGCACATACTCTCCTGTGCACCCGGGTTGCTCTGCCACACAGGTGCTGGAAAATCCAAAGAAAAAACATTGGTCACCCTGATGCTTAGGAAATGGTGAGTGTGAGGGGTGCATCTTGAGACTCAGGAGGCTTTTGGGAACTGGAGGGACCCACAGTGGTGGAAACTGGAGATGATGGAAAGGGACTGTGTGTGTCCTCTCCAGAGTGTGCCTATCTGGCCCTCCTCAGGGCAGCTCAGCTTCAAGGGCACTCTGCATGGTAGCAGGATGTGGTGTGGTAGCATTGGAACCCAGAACACCCTCTCCCATCACTTCATGGTTGCTTGAGCCCCCACCAGAAGGCACATCTGGGATCAACATGTGGGCAGCCCAGCATCTCCACAGATTGTGTGGTGAAAATTGGGCTGATCATCGGGAGAGAATCCCAGCTCTGTGTGTGGGGTTCCTGCATGAGAATAGCTGTTGTCAACAGGGACTGCCCACACCGCCCCCCCCCTCCGCCCCACTGTTTCTCCTTCCTCCTGAGCTTTTTAAATATATGGGAAGCAGGTTTCAAATCTGGAAGCCAGTATTGCAGACTACCTTTTCATTGCTCTCTGAATAAATTCTTCAATTTCCAGCACCCTTTCCATTGTCAATGTGAAATTTTTTTTCTCCACATGATCAACTCTTTGTTTCCCATGCTGCATGAAAAACGGATGCAGCATTTTTCAGGTTTTTTTTTTTTCCTTTCAAGTAGTGGGTGGCAGTTTTTAAAGATTTTGTTTTCTGTTTTAAGTATTTTGCCTGAGGAAAATAAATGTAATTTCTTGATCATTTCATGGAAAAAAAAATTCTTCCTTCGCCTTTGTCTTCTATAGGCACAGACAACTCACCACAGTGCCTTTGAGATTCTCCTTCAGATTTCACTGTGTGAAGTGTTCTCATTTTATTCTCCCATCTTTTCCTGGCACTGAGTTTCAGAACTTCCTAACTAGGGTGCCCATCCTCCATGTCTGAAGCCTCTTGGGGTGTCTAGTGAGTTCCATTTTCTGGGTTTTGTCCTCCTAGAAAGCAGTTGGAGGTGTGGGTCTAGAGCCGCTCAGGGGAGTAGCTGGAGGCCCTGCTATGGTTTTTCTTTCATCCAAAAGGCATTTCCATTGTTTGTTGGGTTGGTTTTAATTAGCTATTGTAAATAGCAGCAAATGAAGTCAGGAGTGAAGTCAATTGTTTGACACACAGATTCCAATCTCTTTAACTGTGGACCCAGAATTATTATTACTGGATCAAATGGTAGTTCTATTTTGAATTTTATGAAGAACCTTTATACTGATTTAAAAAAAAAAACAATAAAAGAGCAGGTTTTTACTCCAGATGTGTCTCAGTGGAGTGGGTAGGTGCTTTGTGGTGGGGGCTCTCCCCATGGGTTGTGGGGAGATGAAGAAACCCCTGACCCATGTCACCTCATTCCTACTCTGGGACTTAGTGCCTTGCTCACTGGAGAGGGAGGAGCATGTGGAACCACACTGTTCCCAGGCTGTGTGATGTCTTGGGTGGTAATTTTGGGACCATAAATGCCTGTTTGAATGTAGGTCATTTTTTCAGGTTTGTTTTTAGAGGATGAGAGATGAGTAAAAGAGAAGAAAAATGCCCTGTTGAGAAGCCCATTGTACTCTTTGGTGTTTATGGTCACTACCCAGTTGTAGCAGTGCCAGTGGTCAGTATAGGCCTGTGACTCTTCCTGGTTCTGGGAATTGATGCTCCACTGTTGGCTCTTCATCTGGTGACTGAGCTTATGTCAAGTGTTTGAAGAAGGCATTTTTTGAGGATGTGGATCATGGGGCTGCTGAATCTTCTGCTCCTGATCTGAAAGAAAAGGGTGCTAAGGGAAAATTTGACACTTCAGTACTGAGTAATGTCAAGAAAGTGTGTGAATTCTATACCTCAGAACCAGGAGCTCATAAGGAAGAGCCCAGTTTGGTGTGGAGTCAGCTGGAAAGTTTACTGCAATAAGAGTGAAGTGGTCACAGGGACACCAAGTGAGAAGGAAGAAGACAAAGAGCCATGAAAAAAATGTCCATGTGCATAGTGATTGAAAATAAAACCAAACATCATGTCTTCTGACTTTCCACAGAAAACTGGCTTTCTGTGTGTGGAGAGTAGGTCCACCTCCATAGTATGGACTCACGGGAGGGTGTAGGTGCCTGCATAGCAGGGACTAAGCCTCTCTGGTGTGCAGATAGATGAATAGACCCCAGACCCCACTCACTTCATTCCTGCTCCTGGACTAGATGCTCCACTGACTAGAGAAAGAGAGAGATGTGAGACCCTCCTGGAAAGGCAACATGATGTCCTTTGTGGTTATTGTGGGATCCCAAAGGCCTGTATGCATAGGCCACTTCTAATTCTTTTTTTATATTTGCACTTAGAGGATGCGAGATCAGTAAAAAAAGAAAAGATCCTTGCAAGAATCCCACTGTACCTCTGGTTGTTAGATCACTCCCAGTTGTACAAATGCCATTGGCTTCTGAGTGCTTACTTCCAGATTTGGGGTTCTTTGGTTTGCTGTCAGGTAAGTGAGGAGATGTGGGAACATCAAGTGTGTGGTGTCTCCAGCCAGGGTGTCCTGGGCCTGTGCCAGGAGTTTGAACTCGTTGTAGGGTGTGGGCAGTGTTCTCCCATTGCCTAAATGTGAGCCTAGCTCCTTTAGTTGGTGAACTTTCTCAGGTGGTGGCCTGAAGAGGGAATGCATTTTGGTTTCAGAGAAAGGCAGGGGAACAAAGAAGAGGCCTGTCCAGAGGCATTTCTGGAGGACCAACTTGTGCTTCAGAGGTGCCACAGAAACCTGATGTCATTATGGCAACCATGGTGACTGTGGTGCAATTCTGAAAGAGGAGTTGGTGTGCTGAGAAGAGCAGGGCTTCGCCTCCAGGTGCTTGGACTCAGAGGGTGTGGGTACCCTATCATGGGTGCTGAGCCTCCCAGGGTGTGGGAAGAGGAATAGATACCAGACCCAAGTCACTCCATTCCTGCTGTAGGATGAGAAACACAGAGAGAGAGACCGAGAGAGGGAAAGTGCTAGGCCTGATGAGTTCAGCATCAACTTCTGTGGCAGAGGTGGATGGGAGAGGCAGTGCCCAGCTGTTAAACAGATCAGTCTTTTTAAAGAAACATTTTAAAGTTTACACCCAGAGTAAATTCAGGGGACCTTCAGGAATTCATTTAAAATTAAAAAGACTATGATGTGAAATACTAAAAAAGAGACCCAAAGGCAGTTTGGTACAAACAGCAGGCAAAAAAAAAAAGAAGAAAAAAAGAAGAAAAAGCCTTTCATTGACTATTTTAAAATTTGTTTTTGCCTTTGTTACATTTTGATTTGTTTTTTGAATATATACTGATCAAAAATGATAGGCATTTATGCATTTGTACAAATACCTATTTGTTTATGTTTATTTTTAGCTTTTAGCATTTAGTTCAGTTAGCTTTATGCTTTTTTTCCTATTTCATGCTTTATAATTTTTATTAGTAGTATTATTTTGTATGGGGGGTGCTGGAGATTGAACTCAGGGCTTTATGCATGCGAGGCAAGCACTCTACCAGCTGAGCTATATCCCCAGCCCCTCATAGTTTTTTTTCCCAATTTTAATTTTTCTATTATTTGAAAATTAGGTCATTGATTAGTATAAGATGAATCCATCTTATACTAATCAATATTATCTTATACTTCACATCGACTATTTCACAACTCTTTGTTTATAATTCCTTCTTTTTGCCAACAGGGAAACTCTACTGTTCTCTCACTGTTCTTTTAATTCTTTACCTCTATTCATTTTTTTCTTAATTATTGTGTTTTTGTTTGGTTGTTTTTTGTTTTTTATTCTCACCTCTTAAAAATACATCTCTGCATAGACATCACCCACCTGTAGGATCTACAAACCCTTTTCAACCACCCGATTTCTTCTTCATTTCCTCTTAAAGAACTGTATCTATAGTGGGAAAGATACACATTCATATATCCTCATTGCTCCCTCATATCTACCATTTTATTTGAAGACTGCTATTATTTATAGATCATTATTTCAAAGACTAATATGTTTAGTACATATTGATTTTGTTCTTATCAACTTTAATTTCTTTTCTGTATATTTTAATTCATTTATTTTTTACTTTTTAATTTTTTCTATTTTCTATCTTATTCTTATTTTTATTACTTTTTTCTTTCACTTTTAGATTTCCCTCGACTCTCTTCCTTTCTTTTACTCTACTAACAACCAACCCCTAATGTACTCTCTTCCACTCTCTTTCATTTTCAACTCTATTTTTTTGCTCCTTCTTCCTCATATCATCACATCCTACATCACTTCTATTATTCATGATTACCACATGAAATTGTACATTCTTACATAAACTTACT
Organism: Marmota flaviventris; assembly: GCF_047511675.1. Classification (NCBI taxonomy): domain Eukaryota; kingdom Metazoa; phylum Chordata; class Mammalia; order Rodentia; family Sciuridae; genus Marmota; species Marmota flaviventris. Next base: position 153,271,389 of record NC_092498.1, on the reverse strand, counting down.
TTTATTATTTTGGGCAATAACTGATCATATCATTTCTCAATATTGTAAAAATCAACATTGTATATTTCATTGCAAGAGATATTTGGTTTAATACTGTAAATTGTTTGCATCGGTTGTTGTTAGTGTCTGTCTCCCCATAAACTGTGAGATAGAAGTAACTTCAAGGGATATTGTAAATCCACAAGGTTGAAATTCTACTGCCTCAAAACAAACTGTTAGATGGGTAGGCATACAAACAACATAAAAAAAAAAAAAAAACAAGGGAACAAATTGCCTCCAGTAAACCAGATTACATCAGAAACAGAATCCCTCAACACCATAGTGAAGAAAAGTCAAAGAAAAAATTTAGAAAGTATGTAGTTAAGAATGAGGTGTTTCACTGGGTGGTGTAATGCATGCCTTTAATCTCAGTGGCTTCAGAGGCTGAGGCAGGAGGATTGGAAATTCAAAGCCAGCCTCAGCAACTTAGCAAGGCCCTGAGCAATATAGAAAGACCCTGTCTTTAAATAAAATATTAAGCTGGGCAAAGTGGTGCATGCCTGTAATCCCAGCGGTTTGGGAGGCTGAGGCAAGAGGATCGCAAGTTCAAAGTCAGCCTCAGCAACTTAGCGAGGCTCTAAGCAACTCAGTGAGATCCTGTCTCTAAATGCAATTCAAAATAGGGCTGGGTATGTTGTTCATTTATTGAGGGCCCTGGAGTTCAATTTCTGGTACCAAAAAATAAATAAATAAAATATTAAAAAGGGCTGGGGATGTGGCTCAGTGGTTAAGCACCCCTGGGTTCAATCCCTAATTTTGAAAAAATATTATTTCAACAGAGGCACTAATAATAATATGGGGAAAGAAGTCTTGGTGTTTAAAAGTGCTCATCAAAAAGCACAGTATGTACCTTAATCCCAGAAACTTTGTGGAATGAGGCAGGAGATAATAAATTCAAAGCTAGGCTCAGCATTCTAGTGAGGCCTTCAGCTACTTAGAAAGACCCTTTCTCAAAAATTAAATAAATAAATTAAACTGGGCATGTAGCTTAGTGGTATAATGCCCCTTGTTCAAATTCCATTGCTAAAACACACACACACAATAACAACAAAAACGAAGGTGCACAAGCACACAACACACACACAAATTCTTTATCTCCTTTAGCAAATATAGCAAAATACCCCCAAAAAGGCATCTCCAAACATGTGAAAAGAGATCACACAACTCTACTGCAGAGCAGAAAGGCCCAGGTGTGACCTCCCTAACAAACACATTTTTTGGTGTGGATTTTGTGGTGTGTGTGTGAGTGGTACTGGGGATTGAACTCAGGGGCACTCAACCACCAAGCCACTTCCCCACCCTTATTATGCATTTTGGTTAGAGACAGGCTGTCTTGCTTTTGCTGAGGCTGCTTTGAATTCACAATCCTCCTGCCTCAGCTTCTCAAGTCAGTGGTCTGACAGGCATGTTTCACCACATGCCTTTTAGTTCATTTATTTCTTTTTTAATTTTTTATACAGGGTCTTTCTAAATTACCCAGACTGGTCTCCAAATTTCAATTCCCCTTCTTCGGCCTCCTGAGTCACTGAGGTAGAGATTTGTACTGCCACACCCTCCTGGAAATGTATTTAATAAGAACACATGAACCAAATGCCCTTCTCAGAAACTTAGAAATCACAAACAAATTGGAAGACTTAGTGCAAGCACAGGAGGAAAAAAATGTAGGAAAATTAAAGGTCTAAAAGATATGCAGGACATCATCATGTTCATCTCAGCAGAGGAAGAGTGACAGAGATTGTCTCTGGGCCTGTCTGAAGCTGAGATAGCCAAAAATCTGCCAATTACACTGAGATGCATTAATAGACAACAGATCCATAAACAGATCTTTAATACCATGGCACACCAAGTGGAGTTCTCACACCTATCCTGAACATGATACCGTAGGGCAGCAGGAAGCACTTCCTTTTAAAATCCACAAGGACCGTCTACATAAAAGTTCACAGATTAGTTCACAAATTTTAAAATCCAGTTTCAGACACTTGAAATCACCCCAGTTTTCTTCCTGTTCACAATGGAATAAATACTGAAGCTAACTGCAGATGAGAAATTAAATGAAACACCTCCTTCTTAAGCAACAAGTGGTAACAAGAGAAAAAGGATTAAAAAAAATCTGAAGCAAAAGTAAAATAAAAATACACTGAAACTTATGGAATGCAGTAAAGGAGGAAAAAAAAAACACAAAAACAAAATCAAGATGTTAACAGTGAAACTTTACAACAAGGATGAAGAAAATTCGGATCAAGTAACTACACATCTCAAAAGGAAAACTGCCAACTAAAGACCACAGAAGCAAAAAGAAGGAGAAAAAATGAGCACTAGAACAGAAAGACCTGCTGTAGAGGACAGAAATCATCAGCCAAACAATATGCTCACTTTTTTGAAAATATCAACAAAAATACCAGGCACAGTGTTTTGTGCCTATAATCCAAGTGTCTTTGGAGGCTGAGGCAGGAGGATCATGTGTTCAAAGCCAGCCTCAGCAAAAGCAAGGTCCTAAGTAACTCAGTGAGTACCTGTCTCTAAGTAAAATAAAATAGAATAAAAATAGAGCTGGGGATATGGCTCAGTGGATGAGTTTCTCTGGGTTCAATCCACAGTACAAAAAAAAAAATCAAAAGAAATGAGAGACAGTTCTCAGGACCACACCCAGTGGAGCCTCCTCACATGCTCCCTGCCACCAGGTCCCAGTGGGATGGAATCTAAGTGCAGAGATAAGGGGCTGAGGGAGGCCCTGGAGAGTGCAGGCACACCTGTTAGTGGGTTTGCTGCAGAGTCACAGGAGGCCAGCAACTATGCCCAGTACTATAGAAGAAAGGAGACTCAGGACCACCTGAGAACATCACTTTGCCTCAGTGACAGCCATCCCTGATTCCTTTCTTTCTTCCTCCTCTTCAGAGCTTCTTGCTCAGATAATATGAGTCTTTATGAATCAATCCTGAATGGTGGAAACTTACTGTTTAAGGCTCAGAATCAACACATCTTTTTCCTGTGCCATGGTCATACCCTGTCACAGAAGGTACCTCAGCATGTGGGAAGATGTTCCCTAACAGCCCACTGCACCTAGGAGATTCAGGGACAGTAAACTCCTGCAAGAAGGCCCACAGGAGACTTCTTTGACTCTTTATTTGAGATTCATTTCCATGGTGGTGAAGCCTACACACACTCTAGCAGTGGGGAGCTGGGCAGCACTGGGCTCCCCTTTAGGGCAAAGTTTGGCCCTGAACCCACTGAACCACAGCACAGCTCCCCTCACCTCCCTGGGATCTCAGGATAATCTCAGCCCTCAGGATGGAAGATACAGAGCCAGGTACTCAATACTGCACACAGAGGAGAATTAACCTTAGGTATTATTAAGGCTGGGCACAAATGTTACCCCACATATAGAACTCCAGTAAGGGGACACAGACTTATTGTAAAATGCCTCAGAACTCACATGAAAAGCCAGAGTTGAGCACCTCCCAGAGGACCAGGCCCAGCCCACCACCCACCTTCTTGTTCTACCCCCTTCATGGGGCCTTGTTTTCACCAGGATCCAGACAGTGAATGGTGAAGACATGAAAAGACACCTGCAGAGCAGGTGTATGAGGCAGAGGTGGGTCAGGGCGTGGTGGGTGTTTTCACAGTAGCTGGGGAGGTCACAGGAGTCTCCATGGAGCAGGTACTGTCAGAACAAAGACCTGAGATATTGATCACCTGCAGCCCAGGGCCCACAGAGGACTCAGTAAAGGGACAGTATGCAGTGAAGGCCCTGAGTCTAAGTAACCTTCTGCCCAGAAAAGGAAATAAGCCTGTGTAGCTGGGGGTGAGTGAGCAGAGGAACTTCAATAGATGAAAGCAGAGGCCCTGAAGAAGCAAAGCCACCAGGAACCAAGTCTTCCCACATATTTTCTCCAAGCATAAAGAGCAGTGTAGATGCTAATTTTCTTGTCCATCTGGAAAAATTTAAAAATCACTTTCTTTTTAAATATAAAACTTAGCAATGTTGTAATATATTATACACTTTCAATATATGTGAAAGTGTCCAGTGAAGCCCCCAAGTATAGGATTACCCTACCTGAGATGCTGAGGACCAGAGCAGGAGGCTACTGGGGAGCTCAGGAGGTCACATGTGGACCATGAAGGTGGAAGGGCCTTTGAAAAATCCAGCATGGTCTTGAAAAGATAACAGGACACAGGACTCTAGGGTTCATTGGAGAGGTCTCCAGAGGAAATGGAGACTTGAATGGTATCAAAGACAAGAAAGAAATAAGGAAGAGACAGTGGGCACAGAGTGAGAAAAGATGCAAGCTTTACTGGGAGACTCCATCACATTCAGAGGACAGGGTGTGGGGCCCACCAGCAGAGGCATTACCAAGGTGATCAGGAGAGAGACACAATGAGAGCAAGGACATTTTTAAGATAGGTAGGATGTCCTCAGAGCTAAGGAAAAAAAAGAGCCATCCCCTGGGCAATATGCTACTGACGGAAAAGAGATATGAAGAAAAGACATTTAAAATGGATTTACAAATGGAGAGATCACAGAAGACTGTGAAAATTAAACCAGCAGATTAGGGTGGGTGAGAAAACTTGATTGGAAGAGGTAATTCCAGAATTAAATGATAGTGTATAAACAAGTTTTCAGCAGGTAAACATAGTCTGAAAGGGGGGTATCTGTTACAGGTAGAAATGTAATTAATAGAGTATTTTATTTCTTAGAGAGAAAAATAGAAAGCAAAAGAAGTCTTTATTGTGTGTGTGTGTGTGTGTGTGTGTGTGTGTGTGTGAATGCTCAAAACCAGTGTCTTCTGGATAATTACCACAGTAATTCTGTTGTGGGAAAATTCATGGTACAGAGAGGAAAGATGACGTTCTAGCTTCAGACTGATTTGCAGAGGCATGACTGCAGTGTTAGCTACACCCAGAGGCAAAGACACATCCAGTTCAGGCAGCAGTGAGTGAGGACACAGGCCTTGAGAGAGATGAGAATTGGACAAAATCACTTACTGATGGCAGGAACAATCCACCCTTTTTCAACTGCTCTGACATTTAACACACAGTACTTCCTCTCTATTCACCAAAATGCATGTGTGATTTTTCCAGTAATGACCAGTCCTCTTTAAGACTTCTCCTTTTTTGAGTTCAATTTATCTTTAGCATGGCTCTTCCATCTGTCTGTTTCTTGGTAACCTGTGTCATTTTTCTTTATAGCAATCACTCCCACAAAAGTGCAATATTTCTTTGACGGTTGTGAACTACCATAAATATTAACAGGGCCTGAGCAGAGGGTCCCATGTGCCTCATGTGACTGTCATATAAAGTGGGGGCAGCATTATCAGAAAATGCTCTCAGCCTAAGGGATCTGTTGCTTTCTTTAGGTTATGACTGTCAGGTATGAATGTAATTATAGAATGATAATTTTGCAGGTGACACGGACCGCTTTTGTTGATAGGGAGAAATGCCCACACATTTAGGTGGCTGGGGATGAGGAATTCTTTGGTGAGTAGCCACTCATTCTGTGTGACAAAAAGAAAAAAAAAAAACTTTGAATATCTCTTTTATCTCATATACTGCATACATAACACCACAATCCAGGAAAAGGGAGGAGGGTGACACTCAACACCATGAGTTCAGTCCTTGCCAAAGGGAGTGTATCCACTGCTGGATAAGGAAGCTATCCTGTTACTCCAATAATTTAAAAACACACAAGCCTCTTAAATTTTTTTTTACATTGCTTTTTACATTGTATTATATACTTTTGTATTGCATATTTTATGTAACCTAGAGATGTTTTAAAGCATATAGGAGAATGTATGTAGGTTATATGCAAATGCCATTCCATTTTGTATGAAGGACTTAAGCAATCTGCAGATTTGAGTATCCTCAGGAGAGGGAAGTCCTAGAACTGGTTCTCCAAAGATACTAAGGGATGACTGCATATATTATTGAGTTTGGTCAATAAATGAGTCTTTTAATCTCATCTAATGATAGATGATAGTAGAATATGTAAAGTAATAAAGAAAATTTGATAGGTAAATATTCTTTTGATTCTAATTCACCCTTTCTTTTAAATAAACTGATTTTCCAAATGAAAAAAAAAATAAATAAAAATACACAAGCCTCAAAGACAGTAGTTTTGCAATTATTTTCCTCACCTCTAGTCTGTTTCTTTACTCCACCTGAGTTCTTGCTCATTTTGCTTCCCTCTCCTCTCCTGCTTTTCTCCTTTTTTTCCCCTCTAATCCATTGCTCCACTTGATCTTTCTCATTCCTTCAACTCCCTTCACCTTTTGTCAGTCTTTATCCCCATTCTCCTGATTGCTCTCAATCTCCATATTTTTCTGCCTCTTTTTTCCTCATCCACACTCTCCCTCCGCTCTGCCTGCTGCAGGTCCCTGGCCCCATGCTCTGTACACCCACATCCCAATTGTCTTACTGAAGTGCTCCTCCCTGTGCTCCTCTTATTATCTGCAACCCATCTTGTTGTCCCTGCACCACAGTTGCTGTGTATTATTCCTGCAGATAATACATCCTCTCCTCCCTCTCTCTTGAGATTTCTCCCCTTTTCTGCCCCTTTTATATGTGGATATCCTTTACCTCTCTGGAGACTGACATTCCACATTTCTCCATTTGCTTTTTCCCCTGCTGCTTTCTGGCTGCTTCTTTTACTCTCATACTCTCTCTCTCTGCAACTCCCTCACTATCTTCTACCTTGCCATCTCTGTAAGGGCCTCTTTCTCCATGTTCTCATTTCTCTTATTTGCAGTCCATATCTTTCTCCTGAGCCCTCTGCACATACATCATGGAGAAGGGATTGACTGAAATGCCCACCTCCAGGGGAGCACTTTCTCTGCTGCAGTGGAATCTAGGGCAAGAGAACCCTGAAAATCTCATGTCACAGAAGGCCATCAACAACTCTTTCTCTATTTTTCCTATGCTCAGAGAATGTGTCACAGTTGGTCCAATCCATCCTCTTAGTGATAGGAACTGGCATTTCTCCTCCAGGGAAGCTGGGGTAGCCTTGCACCAAATAATCCCAGATGACATCCCATGCTGCCTATGACATCTTTTTTAACTTTATGCCTAAAATTAAGAAAATATTATTTTTCTGAATCTAAACTTCTTGGCCTAGGACTCAGCAGTCAAAATGGTGGATGACAGAGCTTTGCCCTTCTCTTTGCCAAAGGAAATCATAAAGAATATAGGCTTCTTGTAGGTGCTGATTCTTCCATCTTGAGACAGATCTCATCCCAGTGGTTACAAAATGATTGGCCAATTTCCAGATCTTTTATTGTTCTTTCAGGCAAAAGAAAAAAAAAAGTACAGGCAGAAAAGCCACATGTCAGCTCATCCTGTTTCTTGCTATCAGAAATAAACAACTGGGCTTGGGCTGTACCTCAGCAGTAGCTCTCACCTAGCATGTGCAAGGCCGAGGGTTCGATCCTCAGCACTATATAAAAATAAATAAAATAAAGGCACATGTAGCTTCTTCTGCTTCTTATTCCTTGCTCATGCTTACCTGCATTTGAGTTATTTGCAACAATTGGCATAGTCGGCAGGATTAGCTCCTCTGGTTCGGTCCCACCTCAGGCACCAGGCAGGCTCCATATCTCCTAACTTTCCAGTAGTCAGCTCTCAAAAAGTTAATCCTCTGCATGCAGTTGTTTGTAGTGTTAGGCTTCCCCAAGAAAGCAGAGAAGGGCTCCTCTAGAGTCCCCTCTGTGGTATCAAAATTTGTAACTGAAAGTTCGGTTCCTGTTTTCAAAGCCAATTAATGTCAATTTAATAATGAGGACAGGGTTTTGGGAAAAAGAAAGAGATATCAAAGTTCTTAGATCCACAGCAGGCATTTCCTTCTGCAGTGGGTACTACGCGTCTCCCAGCTCTCAAGAAAACCTGTTGAATTTGTTGAATATCTTGATCTGTATATTGAGCCTGTTCTCTTAAGGCATGGTAACTACCTTCCCCCATTAACTTTTCCTCCATAGGTCCAGGGGTACTTTGAGTCTCATTTTCTTGAGCTTGTTTCAGTGCCTCATCTTCCCACCAACTTCTCAATAGCAACCACTGAGATCCTTTCAAAACTGTTTTTGTTAATGTCTCCCAGTCCAAGGGAATAAGTAATTTAGAAGTTCCCAAATTTTCTAACATACCTAGCACAAAGGGAGACTGAGGGCCATATTGAGAGACCGCAGCTTTTAAATCCTTTATAAACTTGTATTCCACTGCAGTAGACTGAACATCAATCATTTGGGGGATTATGAGGGTTTTGTTGTCTAGTAATAGGAAATAAATGTGGTGGATTAATAAAACCGCCAGGGGGAGCTGGAAGATCATCATCATCATATATCATGGTAAGAGGAAATGAAAAGCGCTGATGTTCTCTACCCACATCAACTTTAGACTTTGTCATTGGAAAAAAAAGGAAGCATAAGAAGGAGCAGTAGGTTTAAGAGAGGACCTTCACTTTTTTAATTTCATTTGTTCCACAAAGGCCTCCATTATTTCTTTCATACTAGAGTCGCTATCTGAACTTTCTAAATCCCTTTCATCATCCAAATCTGATTTAGGAGAATCACCTTAGGAGAATCACCTACAGTATCACAGATATCTTTCTTGGGCTCAATTTCATTAATTTTAGTATCAGATTTTGACGTATTAACTTTGACTTCATGATAAGAACCCTTTTCACTATTACTCTCAAATAATTGTAATGCTTGAGTTATGGCACTACACAGTTTCTAAATCTTTAAAGAAATAACATTTCCTGCCTGATGCTGCTTACGGAGCTCTTTTTGAATGAGTTTCCATTCCTCTAAATTTAACTGGACCTTGGTTTTATACTGGAACCAGTAAAACAATGACATTCTATAATTTTAAATAACTCCTCAAGTTTCTTATGAGATGTTTTTACACATATGGAATGTAATAATCCTTGTAGTAACTCTACATATTGTTCCTTTAAGGACTGGGAGTTTCCCATGTTAATCCCAAAAGTCCCCCTTTCATTTTCTCAACCCTGTGTGCTGACACTTTCAGTGCTGAATCCTGCCAACTACGCCAATTGTAGCTTCTTCTGCTTCTTCTTCCTTGCTCATGCTGACCTGCGTTTGAGTTATTTGCAACAGGCACTGTGTCCAACTATACCTAAAAAAATTAAAATTAAAATTAAAAATTTAAAAAAAAAAAGAAATAAACAACTGAGAAGAGGAACATCAGCCCTGAAGGGTTCACATTTTCTTTTTTGGAGTAATTGTATTTTGTTCTTTCCATCGAACCATGTGGGCATTTCAAAGCCCAAAATGTAAAAGATTCTATGTAGATATTTTTAAATGGTGTTTCACTGCAATTTCATTATAAACTTATTTTATTGCCCTATTAAGATTCAAAAAATGATATTAATAAAACAAATTTTATATGTTAATTTACTATGAAATATATTTGATTTGATTCTCATAAAAAGGGGGAGGGATGCTGAGTAGGGGCACTTTCCTATTAGGTATTTCGGAATTCTTCTCAGTTTGATCCCTTTGCTTCTAGATATTAAGTATATGATTCACATGGATGGGTGAATCTGCAGGACCTCATGTTAAATGAAATAAACCAGGAACAGAAAGTCAAACACTACAAGGTCTCACTCATATGTGAAATTTAATTAAGTTGATTTCAAAGAAAAATAAATAAATTTTTCAGAAGTTCCAACCGGCCGACGTCCAGAAGTTCTAATCAGCTGACATCATATTAATTTCTTTGGCCAGAACCATATTATACAGCTACCCTTTTTTTTTTTTCCAGATTATCTAGAAAATTAAAGTTGGGCCACTATATCTGTGAGATATGTTTGTGTATTAATCCAACAACTGGTTGAAAATATTGGAGGGGAGATTTTGCCTGTACCAAATGTGCAGTCTTCTTTGTTGTCATTATTCCCTATATGAGATGGTATCATGACTATTCACATAGCACTTACATTGCATGAGATGTCATCTAGACATCACTTAAGATGTATAGAGAGAATGAATGTAGATTTAATTTGAATATTAGAGGGAGGTCTTATTGACAGGAGACAGACATGAATGGTGGGGACACAAGGTTAAGAAAATAATTCTATATCAGGGGCCCACTGTGCTGACCCCTACACGCTTTTTTTTTCCAAGAAGCAATTTACCTGCACCCCTGTCTGACTTCAGTGAAAAGGTTATGTCATATTATCAGTGAACTATTATCTATATTAGAAATGCAGGCCTGAAATACTGTTGATAAGAGGAAACCAATTACCCTGAAGAAGGAGACTTTTGTGACTCTTTTCACAGACCAGCTTCTGAAACTCAAGGATATAAGGATAATTTCCCATAATCATAAAATCTATAAGAATTTATAGTTAAGAATCTAGTGAGAAGAACAAATAAATAAATTAATTAAGAAAAACAACAAAAGAAAAATCCAATGAGAACCAGTCAGCAAGGGCCAAAGTGACACAGTTTCATGGCGGTGAGGACTTGACAGTCTACTGTCATCCAGCTGTCAGTCAAAAATCAAGAGGAAAACATAGGCAGGACTCTCTGGAAATTTCTTTTAGATCTCTAATAATACTGGAGGGCAGTAAAGGCACTCTCTTTGCTCTCTGAGAGGACTCACTTTCTTCCTTGAGCATGTCCCCTTTCCCTTCTCCAATTTCTTCTAATAAACTCATGCCTGTTACTCTGAGCAACATGTCTGAAATCTTTTTGACTAGATTGAATGAATTGCAATTTGCAGGATGAATTAATGTGACTGTAATGGCTAGCTCAATCCTTGATGCCAATCCAATAATGAAGACAAGGTTTTGAGAAAAATGAAAAAAAAAAATGCTTTGCTAGTAAAGAAAAAACACAAGAACTCTTGTCCTAGAGCCTATGATTCTTCACATAATGAGGAATGGGGAAGGAGAGTGTTAAAGGGGTGATTCAGAGAAATAAGTTAGAGAGGAAAGATGAGGAAGGACAAGATAAGGGTTCTCCTGAAAAGAAGATCAGGAAGAAGAAGATCAAGAAAAATATCAGGAAGGAGAATATTGGGAAACAGAAAAAAAATGTTAAGTTTTAAACCAATAAGGGATATAGTCAAAGCATCAAGTCCTGTTACAATGCCTTATTTTCCCAGAAGGCCCTGTAACAGTTGTCCATTTTATGCTTTGAATATGACCCTTGTTGCTCTGCCACTTCAACTTTTTTTTAAATGGACTTGTTTCTTCCTCTTCTTCTCTCCCTGCTTGCTCCTCCCTAATCTCAGGGGAAACAGGATCACCTTTCCTCCCTATTCTTGGCAAAGTTATCTGTTCCTGAGTATACACCAACCATAGTATCAAAGTCATCCAGATTTTTGGGATGGCACTGGAAAGTTTCAGAAATGACTACCTCCCAAATTAGTAAGTGAATGTAACCCCTAATAGAGAACAGGAAGAATGTAGCCTTTGAGTTCCCCTTTAAAAGTGTTGAACCCCAATGCAAAGAAAAGACCCAAGACTACAATTTTAAATCAAATTAAAGCAAGCTTATATTGTGTGCACAAAAAAGAGCTGATCAGCTGCTGTATCTCCCAATCTGAGCTAGAGATCAGCACCCCAGATCTCCAGGAACAAGGTTTTTTAGCATAAAAAGTTGCACAAAAGGGGGTGGTGTCTTGAGAACTTACAGATAACAGGATTTGGTAAGCAAAATACAAAGGCAGATAATAGATTAATGATCTAAATGGCATGATATCTCAAAGTAGGGAGTAAATTCAAATCCCAACATCAGAATTTACGAGGCACTGCTGAGGTTTTAGAAAGGGTTGTTATCTGGTCAAGGAAACCCAAGCATGGGTGAGTTCAAGGCAATGGGCAGGAATTCCAAACAAGTTTAGAAATTGCAGTAATTTATAGTAAAACAGAAATTAATTTTTTATGACTTTGTGATGAGATGGCTCCCAATCTTAAGATGGAATTAGGATGGGTTCATCAAAAAGCCCCCTGTTCATGCTGATGGGCAGAATCACAGCCTTTGAGACAGAAGTTCCCTGTGTTTCTCCTTTCCTAGCAAAGCAATAAACTTTTTCTCTTTTTCTAAAAAATTGGAAACAAGGACTGAGTTTTCAGTTACAGCCCTCAGTTCTGTAACACTCTAACCAATCCCCTTCTGATACCAAGGAATGTCTATATCTTCTTTGGTCTGTATATTGTCTCTCTTAAATGCTGCTAGTGAAAAAGAAAAATAAATAAATATTAGGTAAGCAGCCCACTGAGAAACTGATGTGACTCCATTTTTGAGAAACCAGCCTCTACCTCAGAGCAAGGGCATGACCCTTGTCCTTGGAAAAACCCACAGAGCACTCCTAGGCACATACCCACCCTGCTGAGTAGTTTGTCTGCAAATAACAGGAGACATCTGTGGCGCCAGGTGTCCTTGACTCAGGCTAGATGAAGACCCATAGCAACCCCCTAGCAACCACCAATCAGCATGAGACAGGGAAAATACCTGGGATGCCAGATGACCCCCAGTATTTTATGGTGGTTGATAACATGTTGAGAAACCATGTAGTTTAGCATATATACCCCTCATGGCTTAAACCAATCAGTTCAAAGGAATCTCCCTCTTGTACTAACAAATCACCCCTACCCAACTTGTTCCCACCAGTGAATGTGCTAATCAATGTTAAGAGTTGTTGTTTGATTTTCTTGTGGTGTGAAATGATTTGCTGTGTGATGTTGTGATACATAGAGTATCCCTCCCAAAACCTATAAAATCTCACTGAACAAAGGATTGGGACTCACTCCCTGGGACTGGTGCATTGGAAATGGTTGTGAGTCCAAGCTCAAGCTTGCAATAAAGACTCTTGTGTGATTGCATAGGATTCGGCTCCTGGGGTCCCATGAATCTGGCATTACACCACAAAGCTGGCCACAGCATGTGCCAAGAAGGCTGAGAGAACATCGTTTAGAAAAAATAAATGTGGAGTAGGGCTAAGGTAGATTTGATGCAATTTAGCGACCTTTTCTGACACCTCAGCTTTACCAAATGTTATTGAAATATTGGTCATTGTGTTACCAAAATTTTGGTCCTTGTACTCAATGCCAATCTAATAATGAGGACATGGTTTTGAGAAAAAGAACAAAGAAGTTTTATTGCTTTGCTAGCAAGGGAGAAACACAGAGGAGTCCTATGCCAGAGCCTATGAGTCTGCCTAACAAGGAAAAAAGAAGTTTTGTTTTAATACTTTTTTAGTTGTAGATGGACAAAATATCTGTTTATTTATTTTTATGTGCTCCTGAGGATTGAACCCAGGGCCTCACAAATACAGGGCAAGTGCTCTACCACTGAGCTACAGCTACAGCCTTTTTTTTTTTAAACACCGTATATGTTCTTTTTTGTTGTATGATAGAAGAATATAATTTGACATATAAAACAGAGGGCTTTTAAAGAAGCTAATTAAAGACTACATTCCAGGTGTGCCCTTTCAGGGAGTCCCAGGTGAGCCCTTATGGTGTGTTGAATTTCACTTATTAATTTGGGAGATAGTCACTTCCTAGTTCTTCCAGGTGAAATCTTCTTTTCTTGGTCAGATAACTAAAGCTAAACTTGTTTTTTGCCCCCAGAGAGAGGGAAAAGAAAATGAGGGGAAAAAACATATTTTAAGCAACAGGGGAAGTATTCAAAAGGTGAAAAGGACCACAGTTACACAAACTCACAGAGCAAGACTAGGCTCAGACAACCACCCTAGCCCACTCAAACAACTCAAAATGTGTGCATTGCCACATAATTCTTCATTTCCTCAACAGATGTAATGTCCTTAGTGCAATATTATGCATGCAACTGGGGATTCCAGCAGGTCTTTCTTAACTTTATGATATTCTTTATTACTGCTACATTGGGAATTACTGCAAAGAAAAGCAGGTTTTTAAATAGAAATACTGGATCTCTCAGCAGGAAAACTCAATGGCTTTATTTCCAAGAATTCAAGGTGCTGCATTTGAGTGATTTGTTTCACAGTGATCTCCCTGTGCTCAACTCCAGGCAGAATAAATCCTTCTTTTGTTTCCAGATCACCCAAGCTGTCTTCTGTAGTGCGGAGCAGCCATTTCCTTCTTTATCTTTTTAATGTTTTTTTTTTTTTTTTTTTTTTTTTCCAGAATGAGAAGATATCTCATTCTGCATTTGGTCTTGTTATCTGGGGATTTTCTGTGAAAGGAAATCCTTTAACTCACTAAGAACATAATAGATTAAGAGACCAGTTTAGTGAAAAGTTGCTCCAGGGCTCAATCAACTTTACAAAGAGTACATTTAAATTATAACAATGCTCAGCAGGAACTCAGTGAGTAGACATCATAACACTTTCTTCTTCAGTGTAGGTTCTCTGTCCTGTTGTATATGCTTCTTTGTCAGCAAATGACTCTCTGAAGCCAACAGGATCTCAGAAGGGTGGCATTTGGACTGAGGAGGGAGCATCATCCCTGAAGCACAGATATCTGGGATGCTGTCAGCATTCAGGCTGGCCCTGTAGCTGCAGATCACCCTCTACACAAGAAGATGGGATTTTGTTAACCAGCCTGATGGCAAAATTAGGCTGAGGCAATGTGGCCAAGTCTGAGATAAAGAACCTGCTGAGAGATGGCTCAGAGGATGCTTACTGAGGAGTCAGCTTCCTCCAGGACAAGCAATATCACCCTTTGGAAATCTTTGACACCATAATAATATTCCCCCTGAGAAGGCACAAAAGTGTAGGAGATATCAGGCAACACTAGATTCCAAATCAACTCGACAAGTGTTAATGACTTAGCAAGAACCTATCTCAAAATTTAAATGAATGAATAAATAAAAAAGAACTGGGGATATGGCTTAGTTGTTAAGTGCCTCAGGATTCAATTCCTGGTACCCCAAAAGAAAGTCTTATATGAGAAAATGGGTATTCTAAATTGTTCCTCTATAGTAATCACTTTACTTTCTCTGTGTGTACCTTGTCACCACATGGTATATATCTTAAATGAACACAATAAAATTCATCTTACAATATAGGAGGCAGAAAAGGAGACCGAAAAGATGTTAAAATATTAAGAAATTAGGAAAAAAGGAGCAAGGGAAGAAAGACAAGAGATGTAGATCATGGGTTAGCTCTGAGGTAGAATACATAAACTTCAGAAACTAATTCAAGGTCTTTGCTTCACTCAAATCTCTACTGAAATGTCTGTACAAATGAAATATGATCTAGAAATAAACTTCAAGTATAGCTACAGCCTTCTAATCTTAGTTTGTTTTTTCTCTGCCCTTTTCTCCTAGTGACACTTATTATCCTTTCTACTCCCCTTACTGTCCTTACTTCAATGCAGGTCAAAAGCTGAATTCACCCATGAAGAAAGAATATAGCTTGTTTTTCAAAGAAAATAAAGCAAAACAACACTCTGGTTCACTAGCATGCTGGCTTTGGTCAATACATGCATAGATTGCTTTTGCTTCTAGAAGCACACAGCCCTGTAGCCTCAAGCACCTCAGCCCTCACTTCCAAGCTTGCCATTTGCTGCCTATCAGTTTCTTGGTGTTATGAGTTAAGTCTAATATTGAGGGCCACAGCCGAGTCGGGATGGTGCATGGCATTTTGCCAGAAGGAGTGGTTAAGTGATGACCCCAGCGAGCCATTAAGATGATGATAATTAAATTATAATTGCTGTGACTGGATGATGCTGGATAGAAACAGGCTGTGTATTGAGTTGTATATGGACCCTGCTGTCCGAAAATAGGGCGGCTCCTGCTGCCTCCTCACTACTTTGGAGTACCCATGGAGTATTAGTGGGGTCCCGGTTGTTCGCAGGGAGCCCGGTGGAGGGTGAGAGAGTTCCCGGGAAGTGCACGTGGAGTGCTGGTGGAGTTCCGGCAATAAAGGAGTTCCTGTTTGAACCTACAAGTGTCTCAGGGCAGCTCGGTTATTTTTGTGCCCAGCCAGACTGCGGCAGTCTAAGTGTTCTCAGTGTTCCCAGGAACTGGCACTGTGTCCAGACCAACTAAGCACTGAATCGGGTTTTCTTATCCTCAGCACTACTGACAGTTTGGTCCAGATGGTTTGTGGTAGAGGTTGTACTAAACATTTAGGATATTAAGCAGCATCCCTGGCCTCACCCATGTAGAAGTCACTAGCACATAAATTGTTGTCATGACAACCAAAAATGTCCCAAGACACTTCCTGGGAAACCATTGAACTAAATAATTGTTAAATAAAATAAAGATGATCACCAGCATCCAAGCCTTTACCTGCATTGGTGTGTGTGTGTGTGTGTATGTGTATATATATATATATATATATATATATATATATATATATATATATAATTTTTTTTTAATTGTAACGTACAGTGTTGTGCTCAGGGTCTGCTTAACACTATGATCTTTGTAGGAACAAGATGTCAGAGATGAGAAGGAATGGTTCTGGGAAATAGACCACAAAGTTTTTTTGTGTTTTTTGTTTTGTTTTGTTTGTTTATATTTTATTAGTTGTTGATGGGCCTTTATTCATTTATGTGCCTCACACATGCTACTCAAGCACTATACCACTGAGCCACAAGCCGAGCCCCTAGATCACAGTATTTTTTAAAAGCATTTTGTGTCAGGAGTATGAGGCAGGATCCCAAATTCAAAGCCAGCCTGTGTAATTTAGCAAGACTCTGTCTTAAAAGAACCAGGGATGCAGCTGTGTGTTGAAATGTCCTTGGTTCAATCTACAGTACTGAAAAGATACAATTTTTTAAAAAGATCTTGGGCAGTTAGTAAAATAAGCTTCTAGCACATAAAATACTTGTGGGGGGGCACTCAAGCCATGGCTACTGTAGCCTTTGAGTTACAGGGAGGCTGAGTGGTCACCACAGGCATTGCCACACAGTTAGAGATCCCTCAGGTTGAGGTCCAAGTCCCACCTCAGTTTCCAAGCTCTTTCATGGTCTCATATCCTCATTTCCTCACTATCCTCATGCCCACCTGCTGTGGTTTGAACATGGTTTGAGTGCCCCCCCACCACCACAAAGTGTTTCAGGTGCTAGAAGCTTATTCTCCTGTATGCCATGTTGGAAAGTGATGGAACCATTAAGAGGTGGGGTCCAGGAGAAGTGATTAGTCCATGGAGGTACAACCTCCAAAAGGATTAAAGTTGGTCTCAAGGAGTCTCTTTCCAAGAGAGTGGGTTGGCATAAAGTGAGGTCATCCCATGTACATGGCCTTCTGTGCATGCTGCTGATTCCCTTTGTGCTTCTTCACTGTGTTGCAATATAGCCAGTGGGGTCCTCCTTGTGAGAAATCCTTTGGTGATACATTATCAGAATGTAGCATTCAGCCTTAATTAAATCCAACTGTGGCCATGTTCAATTGTAGCTCTTTCCCATTTGCCTGCTAAAATTCTAAAATTAGCCAATCATGGAGAATGTCCTCTAAGTTCTCCATTCAGGGTAAAGGGAAGCATTTCATATATATATATATATATACACATACACACCTCTGGACTGCCCATCCAGGTGTGTTTGCTAGCCCGGTTCTGGTAACACACCCTTCTGGCTGAAATAAATATTTGCCTTGCCCTCCAACTTCTAAGGATGTGTTTGATTTTTTGCAGCACCTTTTTTTTTTTGAGTGGTACCATTTATTGAACTCAGGGGCAACCAAATACTGAGCATCATCCTCAGTCTTATTTTGTATTTTATTTAGAGATAGGGTCTCACTGTGTTGTTTAGCACCTCGCCATTTCTGAGACTGGCTTTGAACTTGTGATCCTCCTGTCTCAGCCTCCCAAGCTGCTGGGATTACAGGCATTTGCCACCATGCCTGACATCACCTTATCATTTTTAACACTCTTCAGAGCACAGGTATCATGTTATTGAACTCTTTGGCTGTCAGAAATGTGAGCTAAGTAAACTGTGTTTGTTTTTTTATAAAGTACCCAGATACAGATGTGTTAATATAGAAGAACAGAATGCACTAATCCACTACCACCCTCCATGGTCCTCTATCTGCTAGAAAATGATCCTGCTCTCTCTTTTCTCCTCTGTGGTTCATAGTTGCTTTTTCACTCTGGACTATTTGACCTCTTTGTTGTTACTGCAAGTTGCCTTATAATGTTTCCTCTGTGGGCTTTGAGCTCATCTGTCTTCCCCAGGCAGGGTGAAGGAGTCCTTATCCCAAACACCATCAGCACTATCACTCTTGAACATCAGCAAGTAGAATGATATTTTTCTCCAACACAGAGCCAGGAATATGACGCGCATTCTGCATGACTGATGAAGGACTTTGTTCATGGGTGAATGTTTGAGTCACTAACATTGCTCTTCCATCCATCCATGTAGACTGAATGACTGATTCCTTCCATATTGTCAGATAGCAATACCAAATGTGCTCAGGAGAGGTATTTGTCAAACCAGCTTTCTGACAAGGCTTGTATTAACTGGATTTTTTTCAACTCATAATTTGAATGCTATAAATACACCATCAGAATTCTTAATCCTGAAAATCTTACAATAGCATTCTAAGTATGGTGTAGATTTACAAAAAAATCATGTACAGCCATAGGAGGTGAAAATGTACTAGTAAAATTGGACCTACAGCACCAAGTAGTTGTGATGGCTTAAAATAACCAGACTCTTATTTCTCAGGAATAATTTTACATACACAATTAGATCCACATGCAAATGTTTAACTACAAGTAGATGCTTATGCCATTGAGACACAGTGGTTTATTCACTACTCACCTGGCTGGCAGAGCCAGAGAAGTACTTGCTCATATTTCAACTAATTCCTCCCACTTTTTTGCATTCTGAAAATACAAATACCTGGGGGTAAGGGAGAGGAGGGTATAAAGGTGAAGATCTGCCTCTAAATTTCAAGTTTGCACTGGAGACCAGTGATGACATATCACCTTCATGTGTTTGTCTAACATCACTGTTTCTGGTTCCTAAGAGATCAGAAGTTACTGAGTTACTGACTCAACACACTCAACTCATGCTTCAGTTTAGATGTATTTGCAATAATTGTGCATTGCATGTAAGATACAAAACAGATTGGGGCTGGGGATGTAAGAGTAGAGAACTTGTCTGCATGTACAAGAGCCTGGTTTCAATCCCCAGCACTTGTTAAGGGGCAGGCAGATTCCAGTGGTGGGAACATGAGGTTATTAGAATAAACATATAAAATGGGCTCACTATGCTGAACCCTGCATGTCCTCTACTTTAAGAAGCAATTTACGTTCAGCCCCTCCAGGCCTAAGTGGATGAGATATGTCACATTTCTCAGCAAACTACCTGTTATCTGCAGAAGAAAAGCAGGCCTGAAATAATGTGGATAAGAAAAAAAATCAAATTAATCTGAAGGGAAGAATTTTTGTGACGCTTTCCACAGACCAGATCCTGAAACTCAAAGAGATCAGGATAAGGCTTCATAATCACAAAATCTGTAAGAATGTATGGTAAAGAATTCAATTAGAGGGCTGGGGTTGTGGGTCAGCAGTAGAACACTCGCCTAGCCCATGCAAGCCCCTGGGTTCAATCCTTGAAACACATAAAAATAAGTAAATAAAATAAAGGTATTGTGTCTAACTACAACTAAAAGATAAATATATTTCTTAAAGAATTCAATAGAGCCAGTTAGCCTGGCCAAAGTGACCTAGAGTTGTAATGGTAGTGAGGACTTGGGAGTCTGATATAATTCTGCTGTCATCCAAGAGTCAAGAGGTGGACATGGGCAGGATTCTGGAAACTTCCCTGGGATTCCCCAAACAAGTGGACTGTATTAGTGGCACATTGCCTTCTTATCTTCAAGAAGACCCCCTTCTCTTACTTCAGTGTCCGATTTTCCTTTTTCTTTCCTTTCAATAAACTCATTCCTGTGAGCAACATATCTGAAATCATTCTTACTTGAACCCCAAAATTGTGAATTGGAATTAGAGTCTTCTTTTTTCTTTTTTTGGTTCTGGTGATTAAACTCATGGGTGCTTAACCACTGTGTCACATACCCAGCTTTTTAAATTTATTTTTATTTTGGACAGGTTTTTGCTAAGTTTTTTAGGTCTTACTAAGTTGCTGAGGATGCCCTTGAACTGCAATTCTTCTCCCTCAGCCTCCTTTAAATCAATTGGGAGACAGGAAAACCAAGGCAACATTGGGGAAGACTGCACCCCATAGTACTTGGCCAATGAGGAACCATGGGAAGGACTTTTAACACTAAGGGATAAAATGCTGCAAATGGGGTAAGGTCTTCAATCAGGTCCACATAGGGAACAGACGATCTCATAGCCCAGCACATAAGAAACCGATTTTGGATTTCTGGGCCTTGAGCCTTTCTTTCTTGCTCAGCCCACTCTGTTCTACCCTACCAAGTAGTGCTTTCACCTGCACTTTCAGTAAATCTGGATTTTGCTTGTTATTTCTCTTTGTCTTGCTCAATTCTATGTTCAGGTCACCAAGGAACTGAACCTAACTGGCACTCTCATGATAACATAGTGACATCCTCACCTGATGTCATCCTCACCTGATGGGGGATGAGCTGAAGCAGCAAATCAATTACTAAATTCTTCATATTTCATACTACTGAACTTTTTATTTTGAAATGCCAGTCATGGGAATTTGGAAAGATTGTGTGGAGTCAGGGTGTTTATAGGGATCACAACTATACAATGGTGACCTGAGTCAAACAGTAGCGTATTATCAGAACCAGGTAACTGACTTTGGTACAGTACTGTTAACAATATTATGGGCCTCATTTGTTGTTCACCAACTTTTATATAATTTCTGTATGTGTGAATTTGTGTGTGTGTGTGTGTGTGCGCGCACAGTCAGTTTGATTCCATGAACAGAATCCTGTAACTACCACAACCAGCAGGACACGGAACATTCCTGACCACATCAAAATTGCAACCCTTATAGAGTCATACACCACAACCAAATTTTAAAATTGATTGTGCTTCATAGCAGCATGATTCAAAATGGGCCAAAGATAAAAGCAAACAAAATGCCCCTTGACTCAGGAATGGAGAAGCAAACTATGGCTTCTCTATGCAAGATTATTAATCCTTAAAAAGGAAGACAATTCTGTCACATGCCTTCAGGGGATATATCCAGAAGTGTTCAACTAAGAGATGGGAGGTAGCATGGTTGTTGCCAGAGGCTGGGGTGGAGAGATGAGTATGAAATTTTGAATTTGCAAAATAAAAAAAAGTTTGGAAAATGAGTGATAGTGATCATTCATTGCACAACACTGTGTATTTAATGACACTAAATTGTACACTTAAAAATGGTCAAAATTGAACTCTACACAGGCCTTGCACATATCATGCAGTGAAGGTCACAGTGTAGCCTGAAGGTTCTATATGTGTAGATTTTCCACATCACTGACCAGAGCCAAAGGTTCAGCTGTGGCAACTTTGCCCACAACCTGATTGGTGTGGGTCTGCTCATGGTGTCCCTTTTCAAAGTTTCCTCCTCTATGTCCACAGTATAGATCTTCACCCAGCATCTCACTTCCATCATACCTGCAGGGAGTGCAGCCATCCAGAGAGGGTATATTAAAATTCAGGTTCAAGACCCTAGAATTTTCTGAGTAGCATTCAAAATGCCTGGATCCTGCTAAGAGGGTTTTGTACAGGAACATGATGTTGGAGAACTACAAGAACCTGGTTTCCCTAGATATAGATACCTTATTACATTGTCTTTGATGGAGAGATGCCATTGCCAATATTATTGTATGATTCAACCCTCCCATCTATTCCTAGTCCTGGATTTTAGAGCTACATGAACAAGGTGCTCAGAGCTACCATATCTAAATTCTCTTGTAGTGTCTATTACTCAAGGCTTCCTGATCCAAGCCTGGAATACAGATTTCTGTATTAGTGTACTTGAATACATGATTTAAAGCGTATTTTGGGTGATGACATTGCCAGGAATGATAATGGACCAGAGAGACTCAGGATTGCAAAGACAGTGTCCTCCAATATTCTCTACCCATCTCACATTTGTGGCTTTTTTTTATACCTTCTCCAGTCTCCAGAGCCAAATACTCACCTCACTCATTCTGTTAACAGAGCTGACATTTCTCCCTCTTGGAAACTATCATTTAGGAGAAAAAGCTTGGTGAGGCCTCTTCCATCTCCTGCCATATGACTCCCAGACCCAGTGGGCTTTGAGGATAGCTCCCATCTCCATTCTCATCATCTTTGGTGTGAATGAGCTTGTCTGCTTTACCTTTGGGGGGTTCATTGACATATGGAAAAGAAATGCATTTTTGACCATAGGGAACAGAATATCCACAGCTATATTAATTGAGAAGATATAAAGAATGATTCTGTCTTAGAGCCTTTGAAGTTAGTGGGGCCCTGCCTCCATCTTGATATTGGTCTGTTCACACAAAATAATACACTTAAGATATTGGATTTAAATTCTTCATAACGACGAGAGTATAATTTTCACTATTTTATCTCATTTTTTTGTACTGGAGATTAAACCCAAGGCTGCTTAACCACTGAGCCAATTCCAATCACTTTTTAAAAATAGTTTATTTAGAGGTAGGGTCTTACTGAGTTGCTTAGTGCCTCACTGAGCTTCTGAGTCTGGCTTTGAACTTGTGATCCTCTTGCCTCAGCATTCCAGCCACTGAAATTGTAGGTATGTGCCACTGCTTTCACCTTTCTCATTAAACTTTAATTATTTTTTAGCAGTATTAGAAAACCAATTTTTTGTAATAATCATGGGACTAAATTTACATCATAGAAATCCAATCATTAATGAGTGGTAGCTCTTGAAGCAGTGATCAAAACTGGAAAATAGGATTGATTTTCCACTGACTGTTCAGCATCAGCAAGAGATTAAACAGGCAGCTTCTAAATTCTGATTGATGCATCGATATATTTGATTCCTTCTTTAATATCAGCTACTTTGAGATGCAGGCTAAGTGATAATCTTTTTTCTATAAATTAATTCTGATAACTTATGCCTTCTCAATCTTTTTTTTTTCCTTCTTGAGCTAATATGGAGTTTTTAAAAAAGTGGCATAGCTGTTATGACTCTGTTAAAGAGAATATGGAATATCTACATCTACAACTACTGTACTTTTGATCAGATTAACATCAGACCAGATATTTAAAGAATATAAGATGATGTCTGGAAGAGGATGGAATTCAGGAAAAAGTTTCTCAAGAAAACAGTCATTTTTGTCCCACAGTAGCTAGATTTAAAATTGAAAATTTTTCTCTTGTCCAGAATCAGTTTTATAAAATAGCTCATGAAACTTATATTCCAAATGAAAGCCTTATAGAGAGAGATGTCAGGTAGAAGGCTAAGGAGCAAGGAAAGCTGTCATTTTTAGCATGATAGCCAAAGGGCATCAAATGGAACATCCTGACCTAAGGTGATAGAGGACACTCTTTCATCTTAGATATAAATCTATGGATTTGAGACTTGAGTGAGGTCTCATGACATTCTGTTAATCCAGAGGTAGAGATAAGGAAGTACAAGGAAAGGAAGATTATTTACCCTAATAAGGTTTGAAATCTCATTATCACTGGCTTTTAGATTCTATAGGTATGTTGCCTTTGTTAATAATCTTTTAATTGTCAGTGGAGAAACTATTACACTCTAAAAGACCAAGGGTGAAAGCCTCAATTCTTACCTGTAAGGACTGTGGCATCTGAGTTCCAATCAAGAGATTTAAAAGTTTTTACTAAAGTGTGATTTCACCAAGAAAATTATCAATTAGCTCAAGACATTTCCCTCTAGTCACCAAAAATGTAAGGTGTGGAATAGATCAGAAGTTTAGAATAGACTGAATGGGGAAAGTAACAAGAAAAGAATTGAGATAATCAATGATAACCTTAGATAGTGGCTGCAATTAATTGATACTTGATCTGATATCTGTTTTTGGGGTGGTGTGTGTGTGTATGTGTGTGTGTGTGTGTGTGTGTGTGTGTGTGATAATAGTATTTGTAATGTGGTATGGGATTGACAGAGACAGGGGCAATTATGAATGAAGCAGAAAACTTGAATGTAAGGGGCTTCTGCCCACTTGCCATTGCTCTGAATACAGTTAGGTACCTCTTTGGGGGTTTAAAAAACAAAGGTAACTTTTCAGGCCACTAAAAACTATCCAGCTTCTATTGTGGACAAACAGTATTGAATTTTTATGTTTACTTTTTACCCCCAGGGTCAAGAACCCTAAGGCTGTGAAAAAGAAAAGTCAGGGGGAAGGCTTTGGATGGGTGAGATTAAGAGTAACTGTTATGGGCTTGGGTGAGTCAGGTGGGCCTGGAGAAAAGGGAGTGAGAAATATAAGTCCCCTCAGATCCCACAGGTTCTGTTGTGGAGACAGAAAATAGACTGAGACTGAGTACAGGCATCTCTGGACTCAGGAGGTTGGGATAAGAGAATAGACAAACCACAATTGCTAGATTTAATGGAGATTCAACAGAGTATGACAGTGTTTCAGGATTTTTTTCAGAAAAATCAGCAGCAAGAGTAGAATCCCATTGGATTATCTGCTTCAGGATGCCTAACCTGGATTTCAGCACCAAATTTAAGGTTCTGGAATGAAGAGACAAAGAGAGAGTGGGGAAAATAGGACAAGGCTGCCTCTCTCCATGCAGTATTAAACAAGAGATAAAGAGAAATGTGCCCTCCTCAGAGAGACTTTCAGAAACCTCTTCCCTGTCTGCCTCACCCTCACAAAGAGTTCCAGAGCAGCAGAGGGCAAGCAGTGGACCAGACTGGTATATGATCCTGTTTTGTACTTGAAGTTTTATTGGAACCAGCCATGCCCATTAACTTCTTGAATATAGATGCTGTTTCACAAAGCAAAGTTGAAAAGTGGTGGCACAGACCTTATGACCCTCAAAGTATAAAACATGAGCTTTCTGGCCCTTTGTGGCTATTTGCCAACTTCTATTCTAGAGGGAGGCAGAGAGGCCACAAGTCTTGCCCCCATCACACCCCTGTGCTGTAATTTGAATAAATGTTCCACTGGAGCCCAGATGCTGAGGCCATGGTCCCAGCCTGTGGCATCCCTAGGAAGTGGCAGAACCTTTTTTTTAAGTGAGACAGGGTCTCACTAAGTTGCTTAGGGCCTCCATAACTTATGAGGCTGATTTGAACTTGTGATCCTCCTGCCTCAGCTTCTCAAACCCCTGGGTTTAAAATTGAGAGCCACTAGACCCACCTGTTCTTTGTATTATTCTGCCTCAAAACCTTCACATTCTAAATACATACTTAGAATACAATCAGAGGAAGAGAGAAAGGTTGAAAAAGAAAATACTGGGAAATAGTATTGATAAAATTATATTTTTATATCATGTGCATGTATGAATGTGTAACAATGAATCCCATCATTATGTGTAATTAAAATGCACCAATAACATGTAAAAATAAATTTGTATGCATATAAAACAGAAAAAAAGAATTTCAAATTTTTTGTTTTGTCTTGTTTTTGTTTAAAATAGAAAGTTTATTTGTTCAGTACACCAAATAGGATGCAAGAACTGTCATGACAAATATATAGGAATATGCAGATCAACATAAAACAGTAATTTAGTTTGAATTAAGGGAAATCTCTACAATTGTATGACAACATACTCCCCAAAAGACTTCTTTGTTAAGTTAATTATACAATTCAAGAAAATAAAGGGTAATGGATTAAGTGGAAGTCAGTTTGTAAATTTTTCATAAAAATGAAACTCCAACTTTTATTAATCCATTCCAGTTAAACACTACAACTAAAATTTCCAAGTAAGCACAGAGAAGATGCAATTAGTTTCCTTTCTCTCTCTCTCTCTCTCTCTCTCTCTCTCTCTCTCTCTCTCTCTTAGCTTGAACAGTGCAGAGGAAAATGTTTACTACAAATACTTCAGGCATACTATTAGACTAAACAATGTAGAACACAGTGCACTAAATTTCAAACTCAAATTGTACTAAATGCTTATCTTACTATGGTACATTTTGGTCCATGATGTGGTTTACTGTCAAGATAGATCACAATGTGTTACAGAAACACACAGTTGCTTTTTCCATTTGTGTGTGTGTGTGTGTGTGTGTGTGTGTGTGTGTGTGTGTGTGTGTGTATACAGGAAGCAGTCTGGGGTGTGCTGGGTAATATGTGGTTCTCCACCACAATATGTTGGTTCAAACTGAAGAAAGAAAATATTTTAAAATCTTATCTAGTTCCAAAACAGCAACCTGGTTCCCATAACTGTAATTGGGAGCACTGAAAATGGTAACCACATTCTGATCATGGCACCAATTTTATCCTTCCATTACAAGGTGGTGAGCATGAGAAACCAGTGTGAGACCATTGGCATGGTTAAATGTATCTGAAATGTCTTGTCCAAAGGTGTAGCCAGCACCTCATGGTGAAATACACCAACCACAAGATCATCTGGATCTGACCCTAACAGATCACACACTGGGCCCTTATGTGGAACTTCTTGTAAACAATCCAGGACTCTTATATGATCCAGTGTATCTATGGATGGAGAAAGGCCACCGTGGAAGCAGATTATCTGTCCATCTACTAACACTGTAAGTGGAATATAAATAAACTGATTTGTAAAATATATCCAAACATTGGTATTTACATGCTTTGGTAGACATTTATCATAAAAGTCATAGACATAGGTAATTTGTTTGCTTTTATGATTTCCTCTCAGTATTGTCATGCCTTCTGGAATGACAATGCTACAAGAAGAGTCACAGTCTCCATGGAATAATAACTTCTGTCTCTATAGTCATCATGAATAGATGGTTTTTTATCTGGTGATTTTCCACTAATTCTAAAGGGTTTCATAAGGTCATGGAATTGACTATTTACATCTCCCACAGATGGTAATAGGACACAAAACTTCTTGCACATTTGATTCTTTTGTTAAAATTTCCTTAGCTTTTTTAGCAGTATGACGATTCCTTAGAAATCCTGGCATGAAACCACAAATAGACCCAGCTATTCCACTCTTTGGTTTATACCCAAAGGATTTAAAATCAGCATACTACAGTGACACAGCCACATCAATGTTTATAGCAGCACAATTCACAATAGCTAAACTGTGAAACCAACTTATGTGCCCTAAACAGATGAATGGATAAAGAAATTGTGGTATATATGCACAATGGAATATTACTCAGCAATAAATAAGAATAAAATCATGGCATTTGCAAATAAGTAGATGGAGTTGGAGAATATCATGGTAACTGAAGTAAATCAATCCCCCACCCCATAAAAAAGGTCTGTCTGATAAGTGGATGCTTAACCATAATGAGGGTGAGGGGGGAGCATAAGAGGAATGGAAAAACTCTGGATGAGGCATAGTGGAGGGAGGGGAGGAAAGGGAGGGAGAGGATAGGGGCCAGAAAAATTGTGAAAGGAGATCAACATCATTACCCTAGGTACATATATAAAGACACCAATGGTATATGTTTATTTTGTCTACAACCAGAGAAATGAAAATTTGTGCTCCATTTGTGTAGAATGAACTGAAGTGCATTCTCCTGTCATGTATAACTAATTAGAACAAGTTAATTAATTTAAGAATTTTGCTTAGTCTTTTCACAATTTTTCCACACTTCTTGTTAAGCTCTTGACACTCATTCAGTGGCTTACCCACGGTTCCAGCTTCTTGGTGACCCCTGGTTGTTTTGGGTGGCCCCCTCCCCACCCCAGCCCTGCCCCTGCTATACTCTCTCCAGCTTGGACATGGCCTCCAGCTCCCAGCAAAAGACAAGGTTGAGAGGAGGGCAGCTGAGGGTGGAGGGGCAGCTTAGGGGCACGGACTTCAGGAGACCCTGCCCATTGCCCCAAAGGATGCACCCCAGAAGCCCATGAAAAGTGCAGGAATTTGGGGAAAGTGCAATGGGGGCCTCAGCACCCTTCCCTCTCACCAGCCTTTCTCTCGCCCCTTCTCCAATCCATGTGTATTGATTAAATTCAAATCATCTTTTTTTCAAAAGCTTATTCCTATCTTTGGACTTTCAGGCCACTTTTCTACCAAACCAACACTTTAATGAAACTGTCTTATGGCTCGAGTGTGGGATCCCTTCAAAGTTTTCCCCATAACCTCGGATGAACAGCACTGTCCTTTGTCAATGTCTTTTTTTGGGGGAGGGGGGGTGCTGGGAGTTGAACTCAGAGCACTTGACCACTGAGCCACACCCCCAGGACTATTTTGTATTTCATTTGGAGACAAGATCTCAGCTGAGTTGCTTAGGGCCTCACTTTTGCTGAGGCTGGATTTGAACTCGGGATTCTCCTTCTTCAGCTGTTAGACCAGGATGCAAAGAAAAGACCATTGACTCCAATTAAAATCAAATTAAAGCAAGCTTATTATTCAACTGGCCAACCTGCCTTTCCCAATAAAAACTATGGGAACAAGACACCACCGCAGCTTTCTTGCAGCCCAGCTTTATAGCCCAGAAAGTTACACAAAGTGGGAGGTTACAGATAACAAAATTACGAGGAGCATAACACAAAGGCTAGTTTATATTTTTGCTGGCCCAACAGAAGAATTTGTGAAGGTCATTAGAGCCTCAGAGGGAAGGCCAAGATTTATGAGGTGTCATCAAAGTTTCAGAGAGGGTTGCTATCTGGTCAGAGAGAGCCCTGGGAGTTACTGCAGCTCACAAGCAGCCACTCTTGCTAACACAAAGCTCAGATGAGACTCTGTGGCAGATACAAGTATAAGCTAGCATGCACACTATGACCATTCTGTAGAAAGAGATTCAGAGGGGAGCTTCATAAGTAGATCCATCTTGGAAATACCAGCCTCCTCCATCAGAAGGACCTTCATCAGTCATATGGATTCTCATAATTTTTCTCAAGTGCTCTTCTCCAAGCACCCAATTAAACTTTAATATCTGGTCAAGATTATACTCCTTAAGACCACCTGACAGAATTGTCTGCTCTATTCCTCAGGAATTCTCTCAGCATAATGTCCTTTCCCATCTTTTCCTTGCATTCCTACATGCCCCATTTTAAGGGCTGAGAGAAGCCATGGAAAATCTGCCTATGTTTCCTTTGAAGATAGGCATTTCCAAAGCCTTGGCTTGTAGAAGCATTGTAAGCATTGGGAGAACCTGGGGTCTAGTTGACTTTGGCTTCCTAACAAAGGGCTTATAAACTACATGAAGTGGGTGGTGAACATTACAGGATTCTTGCATTGGAGCTACTTCCCTGTAGGTTATAGAATTGACCACCATCCCCCAGGCCTGACATGCCCAAAAGACCCTCTGACCCAGACAATGGCTTGTTGTGAAGACTTTAAAAATGAAGTAAACATGGCAACACTGGCATACACTTTTCACACATAAGACACATGCTTATTTTATTCCCCAGAGCTACAGAGCTGTTTCCAGTCAGTCAAATTATCTATCTTATGAGCACATAATCAAAGGGTTCTTTTCACTGTTTCCCTGATGTACAGTTCTGTAAATGACTCCAGGCTATGAAGAGCAAGTGACAGGCTCTATATGGAGGAATCCTGTTTATGTCCTTCAAAAACCTAAAATATTTATCCCACTATTTTTAGGAAGTTAACATGATGGGTAAGAAAAATATGAAAAGATGACTCCAAAGGGGAAGAGGAGAGCAGAAACAAGGGGGCATCTTCTAGGAAGGAAGACAGAATATAGAAGCCATTGACACTGTGACCTTCAGAAACAAGGACCATGGCAGGTATAATGGCATTTACCCCTAGACTGTGGGTTAAATGGTATGGGAAAGGGGGTTTTTGTATAAAATGCTCAATAAGAAATAGAATGCTGAACCTTTAGAACTCCCTCCACTACCCTTCCACACCCTGTATACAGTAAGAGCTACCTCCTCAGTATGCAATATTTCCCTAGACACACATATAACACTGAGTGTATGTCTGTGTGTATTGCTCCTTCCCTCAAATTGTAAATAGGTTGCAATTGAAGGCAGGAATCGTAATAGGTTCACATCTAAATCCAGCACTAAACAAAGTTCCGAATCTGATAGATTATTGACAAGGCCTTTGAAGGACTGAATGACTATAAGAATGAGTGAATTGAAGAATGATGAAATGAATGCATAAAATGTGAAATCTAATCAAACACAGACTATCCAGTTTCTAGGATAATATCCTGGAGGAAACTTTCATTGCATTCCCAGGAATTTTTAAAGGTGAATTGCCTAGGAGTAAGAGAAATAGCATGGAATTTTGCAACCCAGGTTTGATTTCAAAGCTTGACTCCACTTTCAAGATGAGTTTGGGGAAGTTGTTAGCCCTTTGTCCCTCAGTTTTATCCTCTGAAATTAGGATACTAGATAGTGTACCTGAAAGAGTTATAGTCATAATCAGAGATAGGGTATACTTAGGGGCTGCTCAGTAAGGTTGTAGATATTACCAATATTTTCCAAGTCCAGCATCATTTCCAAGATGAGGCACCCATTTTTAATGCAGGAAGTGCTCACGTCACTAAGTTTACCAAGTCATTCTCAGGTATCAAAAAACTGGACTGAGTTGCCTAAAAAATTTATTTTTACTTTCAATGTTGTCACTCTTCCTCCTATTAGCCCAATAGAATGAAAAATCCCTCAAGAAAGGTAAAATGATTATTCATATTAGGCAATTTCACTGTCCCTGTAAGTGAAGTTATGGTAAATATTAAGCCTCAAAGCCTGTGGAAACTAATGGACAGCTATAATTGAGCAATATTGCCTGTGATAGACAAGAACATGAAGGAACCACTAAAAAGGGTGGGGGGGGAGGAATTCTTGCACAGGAGTGTAAAAAAATATCCAGGGGCTGAAAGCCATGTTACATGCCCTTTGATGGTCAGCAAGGGGACTTTGCTGAGAGATTCTGGCTAACCAAACAATAATCATCTTGAATGGCACTAAACACCAGTGGCATGGGGCAAAGTTTTAATATTTGTGGTGAAACATCATTGTGTGGGTAAGATGGTCATAGCACAGTGACTGGCCTGACCTTAACAATTGGCACCACCCAATCATAAGGGAGACAGGAAATGCAATGACACTGCTTGATCATAGTGAAAAGAAAGGAAAACATTTGGCAAATAACACTAAATGGCAGCACACACCAAAGACAAAGATGCATCCAGAAAGCTCCATGGGACATCCTGGGACAACAGTGACCATGAAAATTATGGGAAGAAAAAGAGTCAAACCCCAAGTTCTAGTGGCTCAGAGTAGAAGAGAGGTCATTGCAGAAGAGAGCATTGCTTTGCACTTAGCAAAGTATGAGGATCTCAGTATTTCCTCCTGCTCTCTTTAATGGTCAACTATATTTGCATTATAATTGATCATCAATATCCACAGATTCAACCAGCGACAGGCTGAAATTATTCAGGGGAAAAATTGTACTGAATATCTAGAGACTTATTTTTTCTATTATATTCCTTAAACAATTTAGTATAATAACTATTTATAGAGCAGTTATATTATATTAGGCATTGCAAATTCTCTAGAGATTATTTAAGTATTACAAAATAATGTACCTAGGTAGTATGTAAATATTCTGCTATTTTATATAAGGGACTTGATCTGTGGTATCCACAGGAGATGCTGAAACCAGTGCCCTATGGAAACTAATGGACAGCTATAATTGAGCAATATTGCCTGTGATAGACAAGAACAGGAAGGAACTACTAAAAAGGGTGGAGGGGGAGGAATTCTTGCACAGGAGTGTAAAAAAAAGGTTTCTTTTCCCAATTTGTAAGTTTAAAATACACATAGAAAGAGAGTTCTATGTGTATTTTATTTATGGGTATTTATTTATGGGTATTTTATACTGCCAGGCATCTGTGTGGTATTAGCAACAGCAGCACTTTCTGACTCTACTTGCCTTAGAGGGGATTGAGGAGAGAACCTCATTTTCTAGGTCAAGATCTTTTTTTTTTTTTTTTTTTTGGTAGGAGGGATTGAATTCAGGACACTCAACCATGGAGCCACATCCCCAGGCCAATTTTGTATTTTATTTAGAGTCAGATCTCCTTGAGTTTCTTAGTGTTTTGCTAACTTGCTAAAAATGACTCTTGGAGTCAGATGGTATGCATCCTCAGATGTCATGGAAACAGACTTATATGCCTTCAACAAGTGTCAGAAAAGGTCAAATATTTGGCAAAAGCAGAGGCTGACCCAAAGTATAAGGCATAAAGAAAATCATTCCCACCCCTTTCTTTGCCTCCTCTTTAAGGGGCCACATAGACAGAGGTAATTGGAGTTTAATTTGAAAAGTAGAAAAACTTGAGAATGCAGACCTGCCACCAAACACACTCATTCTCACACCCTGAAGTTATTTCAAGGTGAAGGAAAGGTTGAAAGAGATAACAGGGGAGGCCATTTTAATTTTTATTAGATATTTCTACTGACTTTTGCTGATTTTTGCTGTCATTTAAATGTCTCTGCAATAATACCACCAGATTAAGATGGAGCCTCTCTTGATGGGAGTTTTATTTGGTAGCCTATAATCAATTACTGTATCACAACAGGCAGGTACAAATGCCCCCTGCAAGTCCTATTAACTGAGAATCTTCGATCAGTAGAAGACCCTGAGCAGACCCCAGGTAGGCATAGAGACATCCATGAAAACTCCACTGCAGGTGTGGACTTAGCTCTCCACCTTACTGCTCAGCAGTTCTCAGCTGGGAAATGGTCACACCTAGGGAACATTTGGCCTCTCTAGAGGCATTTTTGATTGTCAAGAATTAGAATGGGTCCTAGGACATCTAGTAAATAGGAAACAGGATGGCTACACATCACCATTATGGGCAAGCCCCTTACCACAAACAACACTCTGGCCTCTTGTGTTGCTCTGCTGAGGCTCAGGAACCCTGGGCTAGATCATACATGCTGCACAGGAAAGCACTGAGACTTTTTTAATTTATTATTTTATCCCCAGTGCTTTAAGCACAGTGAATGTCTTACAGTAGGTGAGGAAGGAAAAAAGAAACAAAAGAAAAGGGAGAGGGAGACACACTGCATATTATCAGAAAAAACCTAAAGCCTGCAGGAAGGAGAATTATTAATTAGGGCCTGATTGTTCTATAGTCTGATTGTCAAGGGTTTTCCAGTCCAAGGTCAAGTTGTGGATATCGAGCCAGATGCCCCTTCTTGAATATCAGGCAAGATTCTTTCTAAGCATTAACCCCCATTGAGAAAGTAGTCTTTCCTCCTCCTCTATCCCAAACATGCACAGGGAGTCATTGAGCACTTGATCTTCACGCACATGTGCACACACAAACATGCAAGCCATCAGATCCATGACCCCATGCAAGAGCTGGTGGCCTGGGATGGTGTATTGCCAACTGCAAGAAAATCCTGTTGCATTCTGATCCTGTACATTCCAGAGAGTTCTGTGCAGTGCTCCACTTCCCCTTCCAAGGTGCCATAAGAGAAAATAAAAGCTCCAGTGAGATGCAATGTCATGCAAAGCCAGGCCACTGCCCTCTTCTCGCTACCTGAGAAGTCTGTGCTTGTCCCAAACATTCTTAGTCCACCCCTGTGAGGCATCTCTTGATGATAGATTGAGGATCAAAGGACAGAGAAGAGACTGTTGACATTCTCTGCTCTGCTGGCCAAGTCTTATGTCACACTGGAAGATATTCCATTAAAACAAAGGGTCCTGCTGTTTGGCAGTCACTCATAAGTCTGCTTAGTGTCCATGAAGCATGTGACCTACAAATCCATAAACACAAGCCCTGGCCTGAGGGAGCAGAGAGCAGGCTGCTAGGAGCACCTGCAGAGTCACTTACTCCCTTCCTGGGGATGGAAATTGCTTTTGTTAACCAGACCTTTTTCTGTTGGTACTTGGTTTCTTTCACAATGGGGCTTTGCTGACACTGAAGGGTATGACTTAGGTTGCTTGTGTGTGTGTGTGTGTGTGTGTGTGTGTGTGTGTGTGTGTGTGTGTTGAGGGGGGGATACTGGAGATTGAACTTAGGAGCATTCTACAACTAATGTGTGCCTGAACAAGATTCCCAGGCCCTTTTAAAATTTTATTGTGAGACAAGGTCTCACTAAATTGTCCAGGTGGCCTTGAACTTTTGATCCTCCATTCTCAGCCCTTGAGTCACTTGGATTACAAGCATGTACCGGTGCACCCAGGACATGTCCTCCTGGAGATAGCAAATTCCTGGACATAGTCAGCCATCTCCCCAGCATGTTCACATTATGCAAATTAACCAATCTTGTTCTCACACCACCAATCCCCTTCCTAGTGGGCTCTCACATTTCCAGTCCACTCTCTGTCTGCTCTAATTACAGCAAGTCCAGATACCAGAGAACCAGTGATGGCCCCAGCCCCCTAGAGCCCACTAAAATGATTGAAAAATACTAATGCTAAACGTGATTATGCTGCCTCATCTTTTTTTTCCCACACAAATACAGTAAAGCTTCTTTCTCGTGTTCTCCCTCATCTTCACACCCTCTACTCCTAATCAATCCTGATGCTTCCAACATGGCCCTGCACTACTATTTATAGAAAACTGAAGCTGTCTGTGACAGTCCATTTGTTTCTGTGAGTCTCCCATACATGATTAAAACAAGCTCAAGGCACTCTTACAGCAATGCCAAACCTGTAAAGTTTCTCAGAAGAGCCAGGGCAACTGCATCCATAGCCTGCAACTCTGGGCATGGGTACTGAGGGTGCACCCAGCCCTCTGCTTTCTGTTAGGCCCTCCCCATCTTAATGCTGGGGAACAGGCAGAACTGCCAGAGGTGGGAGGGAGGAAAGCTGCTGCACCTGGAAAATAGAAAGTTTGCAAGCACTGTTCCTGTTGCACACATTCTTTCCTGCCATGGCTGAAAACATGAGTAACAGAAGAGGCCCAGAAGCAGGCAAAAGCCCACAATAGTCAGAAGTAGAGCTAGACTTGGGTCCAACATATAAATGCTAGTTCTCTTCCCACCTCCTTAGTTACCTTCCCAATGAAAACTTTAAAGCATCAAAAAAGGCAGATTATTTTCTTTTCTGGGTGTCCTTACAATTAGATTAGACTTCCCAGGAGAAGAAAATAGCCTTTCATCAGTTTTCTCCTCCAGATTGGTACTATTAGGGCCTGTGACCAGATCTCTGCCACCCCCAGGATTTCAGTCTGGGGGGAAATGGTCAGCCTGTCTTGCATGAAGAGTTGGATCTGTGACATTCTAAAGGATTTTTCTGCTACAGTACCTATGGCCATTGCTCCCTCTAGTCAAAGCCTCTGCCTTCATATCACTGCCTGGACCCTGCAGTAAAATTGGCCTCAGCACAAGGACTCTAATGGAAGCTACCAGAGAAGTAGGCCACTGGCTGTGTCGTGCCCTTTGGAACTGGCAGGAAAATGCATGCTTGCCATCTAGTGGTCTTATGCAATAACTGCGAAGATCTGTTCACCATGATCCAGGGTCTTCACATAAGAAAACCATGGTCCTCCCAATCATGATCACAGCAAAGTGACATGGTCTTTAGAATTTATTAAATAACAAATTGGGTATTGCTTCCATCTCTGGAAGAGAAGTAAAGGCCAAAACATTTACAGGATTTTGACTATTAGGTGTGGGTGTTGTGTAAAGGGGACATTGCAACAGGATTGCCTTGACCCCTAAGCACTAGGAACTGAACTGTGTGCCTGGCCCCTTGGGTCTCAGGGCCTATCCACCTGGGCTGGAACTGGCTAATCCTTGTTGCCTGTCTGCTGCAGGTGTCAGTGAGGTCATCATAATAAGTTTTTTTTTTTTTTTTGTAAATTGGTGAAAAAGATCTTGTTCTTGGAGGAGAGACCAAACCAGGTCATAGATGGTCAGCCTCAAGCATGAACCTGGAAGGATCATGAAAATTAAGATTCCTCAGCCATTTGGAGTTTAATACTGTAGGTCTGGGCTGCAGCCTGAGAATCTGCATTGCTCCCTATTTCTCTGGTGAAACTGATGTTGGTCTGGGGCCCACTCTTTGGAATTATGACTTAGGTTGGACTGCTTCTTCCTAATAATAGGGGATTGATGTAAATAGTGGAAGCATGAAGTTCATGGAATATTTCCATAATGTGGGCCCACTGTGTGTTTCTTTTCCAAAAAAAAAAAAAAAAAAAAAAAAACAATTTACCTGAAGCCCTGCCTGGCTTAAGTGGACAGAGTATGTCACATTCCTCAGCAAACTATCAGTTATCTGCATTAGAAAAGTCTGCCTAAAATAATGCAGTTAAGACAAACCCAAGTTACTCTGAAGAGGGAGACTTGTGACTCTTTCCATATACTAGATTCTGAAACTCAGGAGGATAAAGATAATTATTCCTAAGTATAAAATCTGTAAGAATTTATAATTAAGAATCCAAAGAGAGGAGCTTGGGTTATAGCTCAATGGTAGAGCACTTGCCTTACACACATATGGCACTGGGCTCGATCCATAGTACCACATAAAAATAAATAAAATAAAAATATTGTGTCCATCCACTACTATAAAAATATGTTTTTAAAAAAGGAGAATCCAATGAGAATCAGTAGCATGGGCCAAGGTGACCTAGAGTTATCATGGCAGTGGGGACTTGACAGTCTGATGTCATCCAGCTGTCAGTTCAACATCAAGCGGTAGGCCTAGGTGGGACTCTTGGAAACTTCTCCAGGATCTCCAATAAAAGTAGAACACAGAGAAGGCACACTGTATCTCTTCTCTCCAAGAGGACCCATTATCTTCCTTGAGAGTGACTCCTTTCCCTCTGTAGCCCTTCAATAAACTTATACCTGTTTCTCTGAATGATGTATCTGAAATCTTTTTGACTTGATTACAAGAATTGGGGTTCAAAGTGGGGGGGGGTTTGCTTCTCAATTTCCCAGAAGGCACCAGTCCTTTATCACTAAACACTTGAAATATTCTTATGATCTATATTGAGCTTGTTCCAGCAACACTGTCAAGATTTAAAGGGCCTTAGTCTCTAGCTCTTTCAGGAAAAGTCAAAAGAGAGATCTAAGATAAGCCAAGATAGAGCAAAGCACTGGGACTTCCCTTCTCCTTACATCTAGTGGGTGGGTCCACCTGGAGATAATGTTGGATGCAGTTCCTGAGCAGTAAATCCCTCTGGTCCCCATTGCAGCATTCAAATGGTCAGTGAGGTATCAATGGTCATCATCCAGTCTGTGAGGCCAGGTTTTAGAGGTATCCACACTATAGATGTAAATTTCATCACTTTTACACAAAGATTTGTATGTGAGACATTTCATGATAGAGATTTGCCAACACAAATGGAAAGTCTCTGTACTGGACCACCAGCAGGATTTCATAAGAGGATCATTTCCAACATGCAGTCTGAAGAAAATGGGGCTCTGATGGATGTTTGGCCCATAAGACTACCCTTAGTTCACCCAATCAGAAATGAACAGTGCTCTGATCTCCTTCCTTCCATCCTGTTGAGCCTAATGAAACCATAAGTACATGTGATTTCTACTCTGACACCCCTTCAACTGGAATCTACGTCCTGGCTCTACCTGTTCTACTCAGTCAAGAAATGTACTTCAGTTGATGTGGTTCTTAATAGGCATTGTAGTTCTAAAAAAAATAATTTGCCTGAAACTAGAAACAAATTATTGATTACAAATGTATGTCTATTGAGGGGGGAAAGCACTTTTAGAGTTGGTTTATCCATGATCACCATAGGAAGAGTGCCTGTGTTCCATGGAAATGTTTTATTTTGGAGTATTATGCAGCACTAAAAAACGACAAAATCATGGAATTTGCAGGGAAATGGATGGCATTAGAGCAGATTATGCTAAGTGAAGCTAGCCAATCCTTAAAAAACAAATGCCAAATGTCTTCTTTGATATAAAGAGAGCAACTAAGAACAGAACAGGGAGGAAGAGCATGAGGAAAACATTAACATTAAACAGAGACGAGTGGGGGGAGAGAAAGGGAGAGAGAAGGGAAACTGTATGGAAATGGAAGGAGATCCTCATTGTTACATAAAATTACATACAAGAGTTTGTAAGGGGAAAGGGAAAAAAACAAGGGAGAGAATTGAATAACAGCAGATGGGGTAGAGAGGGAAGATGAGAGGGAAGGGGAGGGGGGTAGTAGGGGATAGGAAAGGTAGCAGAATACAACAGTCACTAATATGGCATTATGTAAAAATGTGGATGTGTAACCAATGTGATTCTGCAACTTGTTTTTGGGGTAAAAATGAGAGTTCATAACCCACTTGAATCAAATGCATGAAAGATGATATGTCATGAGCTTTGTAATGTTTTGAACAACCAATTAAAAAAAATAATAAAATAAAATAAATAAATAAATAAAAAGAAATTCTAAAAAAAATAAATGCAATTTGTCTTGGAGTATATTGTTGTTCCAGCAACACTGTCGAGATTTAAAGGACCCAGGAGCATATTTTAAAAGTTATATTTTAACTTTTAAACTTTGCATAGTGATGGATCCATGAAGGCAGAAGAAACTCTCAAAATCCATGCTCCAACTTATGGCCAGAATTAAGTCACTCTCAAGGCTTGTATGGACTTAATTTTTCCCACATTTTTTATTGGTAAATTAGTGTTGAACAGAATGCTGAGATTTGTTATTACATATTCCTACATATGCACAATATACACACTATAAACTCCCATTTTTTGAATCAAAGTGTGAAATATGATATTTCAAGAACTATGTAATGTTTTGAACAACCAACAATAAAAAATTAAAAATAAATAAATAAATAAATACATACATACATAAATGAACTGTCACATAAGAAAGAAAACAAATTTTGTTCCTTACTAAAAGTGCGAGAAGGGAGAATAGGAAACTATTAGCTAATTTAAGGTTGAATAACACATATGAATTATGTTTGCATCCCTTAGGGTCATAAAATTTTTTTTTTAAATGTGACCATTTTGCTAGATAGGAATGTATTACTAATGACACCATCCCTTATAATATAAGGAATCCATTAATAAATAAAGGTGTTCTGTGTTTGCATGCAAAAAAAAATATACACACTATAACAGTACAATTTGGCCAATATTACTCCCCAGCATTTCCCATTCACTCCCCACCTTCCATCACTTGGTCTCTTTCCTCTAATGATCTCCCTTTGATTTTTAGGAGTATCACCCCCAGTTTGTTTTCTTCTCTATCGCCATATATGACATAAAACAACTAACCTTTTAAGTTTGACTTATTTCCCTTAACATGATGGTCTCCAGTTCCATCAATTTTCCTGTAAATGGCATAATTTCATATTTTTATGGCTGAATAAAACTCCCTTGTGTATCTCTACCATATTTTCTTTATCCATTCATCCATTGATGGATACCTAGGCTGGTTCCATAGTTTAGTGATTGTAAATTGTGCTGCCATAAATGGGAGTATGTATGTGTCCCTGTAATATGATGACTTCAATTCTTCAGGATTATATTGAGGAGTCATATAGCTGGGTCA
The DNA here is from genome assembly GCF_047511675.1 of Marmota flaviventris. NCBI lineage: Eukaryota > Metazoa > Chordata > Mammalia > Rodentia > Sciuridae > Marmota > Marmota flaviventris. The sequence goes on along the minus strand of NC_092498.1, from coordinate 153,231,984 downwards.
TGTGGTGGTTTTATGCCTTGTGTTTTGAAGAGCCTTCAAACTGATTTCCACAGAAGTTGTACTAATTTACATTCCTACCAACAGTGTAAAAGTGTTGCTTTTTCTCCACATCCTCTCCAGCTTTATTTATTTATTTATTTATTTACTTACTTATTATTCTTGATGACTGCCATTTTGACTGGTATTAGATAAAACCTCAGTGTAGTTGTGATTTTGCACTTCCCTAATCAGTAATGATGTTGAACTTTTTTTCTGATATTTGTTGGCTATTTATATTTCTTCTTTTGAGAAGTGTCTGTTTAGTTTATGTATCCATTTATTAATTAGATTATTTGGCTTTTTTGGTGATTTAATCTTCTGTTTCTCATTACCATTCTCTTGTCCCTTCAGTACTACAAAAGAAAGGGAATTGAGGAAAACAACAGGTCAGAGCAGTACTTTTGATTCCAAGTGACAGAAAACCAACTCAAACTAACATATCTGATGGTGGTAAGGTGGTTTTTCGATTGTTGTTGTTGTTTTGTTTTGTTTGGTACTGGGGATTGAACTCAAGGGCACTTGACCACTGAACCACATCCCCAGTCCTATTTTATATTTTATTTGGAGACAAAGGTCTCACTGAGTTGCTTAGTGCCTCACTTTTGCTGAGGCTGGCATTGAACTCACAATTCTCCTTCTTCAGCCTCCTGAGCCACTGGGATTAAAGGCCTGTACCACCACATATGGCCCCAAGTTTGTTTTTTTAACAAGTAAAAATACTGTGGGTAGCTATGACTGCTGGTTTCAGAGATCACTGTCTTTTCATCTCTCATCTCCATTCCATTTTTGGAAATTCCCTGTAGTCACAAGATGGCAGTAAGCTTTCCATGCTCACTTCCTCCCAGTCATTTGTGGGCTTCTGGAACAGTGTTTCTGGACCAGCTCAAGCCACCTTGGCAGGCTAAGAGGCTCCTTTTTCAGGGAGCTTCCATGCTATGACTTCTTGGGCCTGGTAACCTGTCCAACTCACCCCACATGGGGTGAAATGAAAAGGAGGACCCCAGGAAAAAACATGAGAAGTTCTGGAAGAAGAGAAAACAGACACTGGAGACTGATAACAGATCAGACTCCCCTCTGATCTTCAGGGGAACTGCTATCTATACTGCAGAGATGATAAGTCTCTCTATGTCAGCTCATAGCACTGTCCAAGCACTCAGGCACAAGGAAATCCCCACTTCATAGATGTGGAGTTCAGAGCTCAGAGGGAGTTAAACTTCTTTCTCTTCAAGGCCACTGGCCTTGAATGTGGTAAAGTGAATATGAAGACAAATCCAGTCTCCCAAAGGTGTGTTTTGAATCAGTCTTGGCCTCCCAGCTCACTACTAGTCTCCCTCAAGCTCAAGAAGATTATTATAGATCTAAAGGAGGAAGAGGGGAAGTAGGAAGGATGAAGAGTACCTGAAGGCACCTCACAAAGATCCTGCATTGGTAAGTTTGTTGCTGAGTTTGGGAGGCTTCCTGCCTACTGATGTCTTCTAGTGGTTTCCACACATATTTATTTCCATGTCACCTTGGAAATTTTGACATTTTTATTATTGTTTTGTTTACTTATTTTTCTTAAGTCAATTTTCCTCTTATTCTTACAAAAATATACTTAAAACCTCAACTGTTTATGGAAATTTTAAATCAAAAGGAGTAACACTTGGGGCTGGGGTTGTGGCTCAGCAGTAAAGCACTCACTTGGCATGGGTGGGGCCCTGGGTTGGATCCTCAACACCACATAAAAATAAATAAATTAAATGGAGGTATTGTGTCCAACTACAACTAAAAATGAATGAATGAATAAATAAATAAATAAACAAATAAAAATATTTTAAAAAAATGAGTAACACTTGCCTCAAATAAAAATTAGCTTCAATATCCAATAGAAGAATTAAATCAAAGACTGGCCATCTGTTCACTACTCATAATCATCCCCCATTTGAAGTGGGGTCCTCAGACTCAGTTTGGAAAGTTAGAGCTACCAGGTCACATAAGAATACAAATGACCTCTGTGCTCCTCTACCACATGAAGTTTTTTATTCAAGCAATCTCCCCTGCACTCTGAGAAAAAGGTGAAGTAAGTAGCAGCTTCTCTAAACCAGGAGGCCAGGGTGTTCTATCCCAACTGTGACCAAGTCCCTACATCTCACCATTAGGCTCCTAGTTTTGCCCACTGCATCCCCAGTTTCTGAACACATATACTTGTAGGTGTATAATCTTATTAAGAGGCCTTGGTTCCTCAGCACTTCCTTGCCTGACCATTGAGTCATGTCACAACTCCCATCTTACCTTTTCTATGATTATTGCTTTAAGTGCCCTGGAAAGAAAAAGCCAGGTTTTCACAGTGTCCCCAGGAAACCAGGCACTACTAGGGTGAGCATGTCTTTGCCCACTGTTCTTCTGCCTAGCTGCTGCACAAATGCCTGCCTTAGATCAATTTCCATGGGAAGACACAGAAGCCACCAACTCCAAAAGCAGGAATGGCCCTTGAGAGCAGGTAGCAAATACCACTCACTGTAGAGAATGTAGCCAGACATAAGGGCTCTGGTCTAACCATCAGGCACAAACAATTGTAGCAGAGATGTATTGGATCAATATCCCCTGACTCCTGGCACAAGTTTTTCTTTTATTCAGCTGAGAATATTTCCACCTCAAATGACATTGATCTCCTAGCTCCAAGGACAGAAGGTGAAAATTTCTCATTCTAAAATAGTCTAGTCTCTGTGGTACAGCCATGTAGTCACAATGACATTCCCTCACCTCGGAGATGAACCAAATGACCTCCTAGAGGCTAATGATCCTTTAGAAATAGACATAAAAAACTTGGGTCATCAAAAAAGATCTAGAGAGCCCCAACCCACCCTGCCCTCATCCTGAAGACTCCAAGACTTTTCACCCTGTGGATGGGGAAGGCTTCATGTGACTGCTTAAACCAGAGGCTGCACATAGACTACATTTCCTCTTTCTCAGAAAGTAATATGAAGTCATTGTGTCTTCAAGAAGGCAGGCTGTGGCTGAGCCACTCCCCTTTTTTCATATTTGGCCACTCAGCTCCCTGATGCTCAGCCCTGTTTTACAACTGAGTTTCAATCTGGGCTTCTTTGGCTCCTCTCTCAGTGTTGGTAGTGGTCAACACGGGGTGGGGGGGTGGTGGTGCTAAATCCCACCTTCCCAGATTCAGCACAACTACACCAGAAAGAGAACTGAGTAGGGTTGACAGACACAAAGATGGTAAGTGGCAGAGATTCAAGCAATTTAAGGACAGAGCTTCTGCCAAAAATCCAGAATTCCAAGAAAGGGTGGTCTTGTGGGAAGAGTGGAAGAAAACAGAAATCTTCCCCCAACCAAGAATACTTTCTCTATACTCACTCTTTGGTTTTATTTTTTTGGATAAGATCTTTATAATTTACTTTTTTATTTTAATTAATTTTTTAGTTATATATAACAGCGGAATCATTACAATTCTTATTACACATACAGAGCATAATTTTTCTTTTTTGATGGTTAAAATAGTTATTTCTGTATTATTGTAATAAATATTTCTCAAAAACAGCAATGATCTCAATAATCATACATATTTCTTTCCTGTCATTAAAGACTTCCAAAAATAACTCTTTTGTATCAAAAAACTTATAATCACAAAAAAAAAGCTAAGTAGTGGTTTATGCAGGACAGAAAGAAAACTGCTAGTGGACACTAACAAAACACTTTCCCTACTACACTTCTGATTCATGCATTTTACAAACACTACTTTTGCTTTGCTTGTTAAGTGCTTATTAATCTCAGAGGGAATGTAAGAAACCAACAGTTTTGTTACCACTGTTTACCGGTGAGTCCTTGCTTCCCTGAATGCTGAAATAGCATGCTGAGGCAAGTGTAGAGTGGAAAGTGGAAGGCTTTATTAAAGGATAGTAGACAAGACTTCTCCCCAAAGGAAGAAGTGTACCCAACCTACCATAGAAGGGGAAGGTCTTCCCTTTTTTATAGCTAAGGTCTTGTCACGAGCAGCTTCTCAGCCTTGTCTGGTTACCAGGAGTTCCCTTCCGGATATCTGCACTGGACCCCGGACCGCGACGTACGCGAACACCAAGCACGAACTCGATTGCCTTTTGAAATGCTGGTTTATTCGCACACCACACAAAGCAATACACGAGGTGGCTGGCACACAACTGCACGATCTTACTCTCAGGCGACGAGAGTTAGTTGTGAGCAATTACATGGAGTTTCCCCCGCGCTTATATACTTTACAAGTTGTTCATACCTAACTTATCTAACATAAGCATACTGCCTGACTACTTTATCATCCTATGACCACAACTTAGAAGGTTACATCATCCACACTCAAAAAGGTTACATCATCCACTTATCTAACATAGACACACTCTCTGGTCATCTTGTGACCAGCACTAAAAAAGTCACTGAATTACTGCAAAGTCCAAACAAGTCCAAACAAGTTTCTCTGCTGATCCATGCTGACCCTTCATTCCTGATGTTTTACTCCTGTCATTCCACCCCCTTGATACGGAGGTGCCGAGGGTACTGCTGGTGCCGATGTATCAAAGCGACAAGTACGGTCCCCTGTCTTAGGTCGTCCATTCGGAAGTTGCCCGTCCTCGGGGAGACGTATGGGCTGTCGCAACCCTTCGAACCAATCTTCAGATTGGAAGATGCAATCCACGGCATCCATGCAGCCACCAACCACACAGGAGTGTAGAAAAGGTGCAATCATAGTACGAATCTCACAGCAAAAGGGAGCTTTCACATGTGGCACAAAAGGATGTGTCAGTCGTGAATAAACATCAAAATTCAAATCCTTCACTAACGATAAATCTATCACCATATTGTGAACTATCATAAATGGATAGTCAACATCTTTTTCCAAGAACATCGGAATTGGAGTCATGCGATCCTTCCGGAACAACAGGTCGTTCCTCAATTTGCGTCCTAATATCCGTCTGATGATTATTTGGTCCACAGACATAGTTCCTCAAGAAATTCTATAACGTTAACCAAGTCTGGGTAAGTTTTGGTGACAATCGACATAAGTCCACAGTTTAACAAAATAAGGCTTACAGATATTCCTTAAGCATATATCAAACAAAGATCTAGGGTTATACGTCTTCCTCCGTCTGCATTGCGCAAAACTCCTACATAATAACTCATCACCAAACAACAATGATCTATCATAGCTAAGGGAAATAATCCCATTAATGTAAAAAGCAAATGCATTAGATTGCTGTGTCAACAAATCATGATCAGACTTCATTACTTCCGTGAACAATCCAAATAAACCCTTAACACACGAGTGTACATCATACCTACAATAAACATTACAGTGCGAATTAATATTAGGAATACAGTTCCAAACATGATTTAAGAATACACATAAAGAAGGTACAATACCCTCCAAATTATTATCCAGCGGACACCATGGTCCACTGCGTAAGGTTACTAGTCTACATAAAAGAGAAAAACGTTCCTGCCCAAACAGTGTATATGCACTATATAAAAACCATGTATTTACATGAAATTCGATGCAAAGATGACAATTTGCATAGTGCAACTGTTCAGAATAATTCCTCGATCTTGCCGTCCTTCTCCTTCTTGGATTTAATTTTCTTAGTGCCTTTCGCTTCATGGTCTCTGTAATGTTGAAGTTTATCCATTTTAATGTAAGTTTTCTTTCCTGCAGACTTATTAATCTTTAAACAAACCTTAATGCATAATACTAATAATACAAAACAACATACATATAGCAATCCTTCCTTAATCCAATGGAAAGGATTCCATCTCATAATACAACTCACATCTGCATGAACTAATTTTCTAAAGAAACCTACAAAACTACAATCATAAGTATACTGAAAGTCACGCGGAATCAAGTATCCGGAATCAACCAACATTTTAACTTTATGAGTTTCTCCTGAGAATCTTTGGAGAAGTTCAGTAGTTTGATTATGTACTGTCTCAATTTCCTTTCCCAATGAAGCATAAATGGACTTAGCTGCCTCTGTTGCTTTCATCATATTTTTATATTCTTCTGACAGAGGTGGCTGGGGTACAAAAGAATGTAGCCCAAAAGTATGATTAGACATATAAACCACCTGAGTCAGGACTCGTAAGTTTTGCGTAGCAGTAAAATCCTTAGACCTAAATAGATGTTTCTTAACAGTTAGATTCATATGTTCCATCATCATGACATTAGTATGTACATGACAACCAGCATTCAAACTTAAAGAATCACTATAAGAAATGTTTTGCCATCGTCGAACCATGTAAGGTTCAGGATAACAAGACAACATATTAAAATTCCCAAGATCGAACAGAGTAGCCTGAGGCATAGATATAGTTATATCAGAAGTCCTAGGTTCATCTGAGAAAAGATCATATGCTATAATAGTTGTTTTACCTATAGCATAAGTGGCTTCACTAGGCACATAATATGACATATTGTTCCATTTTAACCAATAAAACTTATCAAACGGTATTATCCAATCTTTACCAATTTTCTTCGGTATAGCCTTAGTTGGATATCCTATTACAACCTTAGATGTCGACATTTGCCATAAATTAATCATGCAAACACCAGTTTCACACCAAGAATCCTTTGTAGGATCTAATATGGTTATAGCTGATGCAGCTTCCATGCCTATGCCAGTTCTAAATAACAGTCTTATTTCTTCTAATCCCGCGGTGATCATTGCTTGCAGATGTTCACACTCCTGAGTTGCCTCCAATTGTTTCATACGTACATTCCATGATGCATCCATAGTCTCAATCACCTTACTTAGTGAATCAACATGATGTTTCAAAAGTTCCTGTTCTGCAGAAAGTCTTTCCATAAGTAAAGATGTGGAGTGCAGATTTTTAGATAATTGTGAGATAACAAAGTTCTGTTTATTCTGAAGTCCTCGAAGAGCTGAAATTTCCACTCGAAGTTCCTCCGTCATTGCTCCAGCGATCGCTGCCCCCAAAGCTGCTCCGGCCAGGAAAGCGCCAATCGCTGCGAACTGCAAAGGTCTCCGTCCTGCTGCATTTCTTTGAACTGAATAAAACAAATCTGGCAACACAGTAGACTCAAAAGAAGGACATACAGTTTCACCTTTCAACAAATCACTAACAGACAATCGTAACACAATTGGCTGTACTTGTGGTTGTATCAAAAATCTAACTGGCTGATGTAATAAAGGTAAAAATCCTGGAGCCTCTAAAGTCTTCATAAAATTATCGTCCTTTTCCTTGCGTGGGAAGAGGACCGCTCTTGGGAAATGGGCAGTAACCCATCCCTTGGTTCCATTAAATCCTCCTCTATCGATTAAACAAGGATTCAAAGAGGTCGGTTCCATGTAGCATTTCTGCATATCCATCTTTGTACTATATATAATATGATTACCTGCATGTGCATCAAACACATCAGTATTATTATGTAAAACATCATGTGTTACAATATCATAAAGATTCCATTCATTGTCACTTCCTGGTAATAACATATACCAGTAATAAGGTAATTTTCCTGGATATATTTTACTAGACCAAGTAGAGAAATCCATTCCTTGTGTCAACCACCATTTCAGAGTTTTTCTATCTGCTATATCCACATGGTATCTAATTATAGTATCCCAGAGCTGTGCTCTAGGGCACCCAGTCTTCAATGACCAGTAGTCATCAGCATTTACCAGGTAAGTTTCTGTTTTGTAATTCACTAAAGTAACTTCATCCAAATCTGGTGGTACAAATGCAAGAGAATATACTGTTGGATGTAAAGTATAATCCCTCGTTTGTTTTTCCTCATTGCCTAATACAACATTACCACCTTCATAATGTTTGGAAACATTTCCAGTTATATTTACATCAAGAGGAATATCATAGTACGTGGAATCATTATGCATAATAGACCTATGAATACCAATCACATATTGCCATGAATGTGGAAACCATCTGCAAATAGATCTTTCCATAGCTAAACTAACATTTTTAGTGTCCACATAATTAGAATCAACTCCCATCGGGATTGACATATTATGGACATTCACTCTGATTTTGTCATCACTCAAATTAAACACGGGAATCAAAGTCCCAAAGAAATTATCATAAAACTTAAAGGTACAGTCTTGGCATTTATAATAAGGCCACTTTGAAGATTCTCCTTTGGATCCATTATAAGTATAATCTACCTGCAGAAATGTAACATTATACAAGTGTTTTTCCAAAATATCCTTAGGTGTGACAACCAATACAGGTTGCCAGGACTGATTATCAAACCTATGCCACGTATTATTCACCTCAAGATGCATATGAGAGGCATTCAAATATACAGCATGAAGAGGATTCTGTACACAATTTTGTCTACTAAAATTATAACACCATGTCCAATTAAATATATTATAATATTGTGTGTAGTTTTTCCATACTGTCTGGTTAACAATGTATTTGTCCACGGTGAATTTATAATCATGTAACCCTGGACTATGCACTCTCTGTCCCAATTTCGGGCTATCCACAATCTCTGAGAGGTCCCATTCATTATTGGCATTTTTAAAGACATACCTCCTTGTTTTGTTTTCAAATAATAGCCATCCAGAGTGATTAAACATTCCAAATTCAGGATGTAATACCCCAGTCGTCCTGTAAGCCGGACCCAGCCTACAGGCCTGTGTGTGAATCTTATAAGTTACAGATGAATAATTACCAATTTTATAATAATATCTATATTGGCACCACTTAAGGAAGGTTGAATCAACAGGGAAGCAAACTCTACCAATAAATGCTTGTCCCTGTGTTCGGTTAAGCATATCTCCAAAAATGCTGCGGATACAAACATACCCGATTTTGTCCTTTAATTTAGGAGGCGTGGCCACTGGTTTAACCAAGTTATGGGTAAATGGCTGTGGTAAAGGGTCGGTCAACACAACAGGTGATCGCCAAGTGGCGGTACCTAAGGTATTGACTTTCCACCAATTATCTATAGTAAGATAAGATTGGTTCCGTATTTCTAAGGATCTATCAGGATTCTGTAGAATCTCGAACTTTCCATATATAGGTAAATTAGGAAAATCCGCTACACAAGATACATAATGGGTATAATTCAAATGAATTCTGCTTTGCACATCTTCAATATATATAGACATATTCCTTTGTTTAGTGCTCATGGAATCTAGATACTGCTGTAACTCTTTTGGACACCATGTCCCGTAGGGTTCAACTAAAACTTGCGGCCATCTAGGCAACGGTCTAGCTCCTTGTAAATGTCTAGGCAATCTTTTCCACTCATCCAACATTTCCTTAGAATCATTATATGGCAACAAATTTATCCCCAACGTAGTTGTTCGTGGGGTTGTAGTTGTAATTTCACCAGAACCTTTTTCTTCTCCATTATCATATGAAGAATAGTCATATTCTTCATATTCATAATCGAATAAATTATAATCATTCTGTTTGTTGGACACCCAAACCTGAAAAGGCAGTGATGCAACATCTTTTTCTGCTGCTTTTATACATGTAAAGTCATTCTCTTCTGTAGATTCCTCAAAAGTATATACAGTAAGGTTTGGATTATTAAGCACTGCTGCTGTAGCATTATAGCTCTTAACTAAAGGTTTGCCTCCAAGTTTCCTATAATAATACACAAAATGTGGCTTATAAGACCACATATCCATAATCCCAGGTACCAGATGACATCGGAGGGGGTTAGTTTCATATTTATTAGAATATCCTCCATCCGCACTAGATCTAAACATTGGGCTATATACCCCAACTGTATTGATGTCCCAAAAATGGTCACACTCCTTAGGTGCGGAGTGTTTGTTATAATGGTGGCAAAATGCATAATTATGATAAAACAGGTATCTAATAGCAGTAAAATTTTGTAGGAATTTGTTACTTCTCCAATATTGTGGTATTACTGCACAAGAATTATTACACTCTTGAAGTGAATGAGTGAAATTAATATAATTGAAGATCCAATCTTTGTAAGAATACTTGGTCAGGTTAATGTTCCTGATACCAAAATAATATGGAGTTGTAGTAGTAAAAGTAGTGGGAGTTGTAGTTTGATTTCCCATTACTGAATAAAACTGCAGGGCTATCAAAAGTAGCAAAAATAGCAAAAGTAACAAAGTCCTAGGTGCCATTACCAGAAACATAGTGTATAATTAAGTACATAACAGGGTAGCAAATCTCGTACCAACAATTTATGATTAAAACAAGTAGAACCATTCAAAAGAGCTGTCTGCCATTCGTTACAATGAAAATATCCACCCAAAAACAAGCAAGAATATACAATCAGGATAACAAAGCATATGTTAAACAAAACACACAAACGTTTACCTAGTGACAACATCTTGGCTTTTTACTAATCTGAGGTCCCCTTTTCCAGTTGATACCCATAGGGTATTTCCTTGTCCGTGTGATACAATCTCACCTTTAATCACAGAGTTATCTTTTCTGTTACGTATCCACACCTTATATGGTCTTATATTATCTGGGTTTGGGTCCCCGTCTGCCTGCACATCGATGTCCTTTTGGAATGTTTCCTCAAAGGGTGATCTCCTGTGCAGTCTTTGCCTAGAATTAAGTTCAAAAACTGCAATCAGTATTGCCTTGTCAAATGGCACATCTTGTCCTATCTGCCACAATTTAGTCTTTAATAATCCATTGAACCTTTCAATATTTCCTGCTGCTTGTGGGTTATAGGCCAAATGAAAATCCCAATTAATTCCTAAAACGTCAGCTAATTTCTGAACATTTCTACCAGTAAAATGAGAACCCTGATCAGAAGTCACATTCCAAGGACATCCATATGCTGCACACCAGCTCCAAATAGTTTTCATAGTAGAGCTTTGATCTGCATGTCTACTTGCACATGCATGTCCCAATCCGGTACTACAATCTACCATAGTACACACATATTTTCCATTCTGCAAAGGACCAATATAATCAATTTGTACCTTTTCATTAAATCCTCTTGGTGACGGCCTATTATGGGGTGGATCCCTCCGGAAACGTTGTACCGAGGATGCGCATAATTCACATCCAGATATCGCACGCTTGCATGCTCCCCAGGTGACTTTTATATTTCTTCCTTGAAACCATTGGAACATTCCATGTGTTCCAATATGTCCTAATTCCTTATGCAATTGTCGGATCTCATCATCCGAAATATCAGCATTCAATTCAGGAAGTTTTATATGCCAATTTGGGTCACGTTTTAACTGAATCTTTGTATCTGTTCTATCTGATATTTTCCAAGGGGCCTTATTCACCAATTTTAGCCCTTCGGAGTCAAATTTACTCAATTTGTCTGCCACATTATTAAATATAGATATTTCATCTGTACGTCCTGTGTGAGCATCAACGTGCGCTATCTTTACATGTATAGGTGCCTCCGCAAGAAATTTCCAAATATGTATTCCCCATACATCTTTTCCATTAATTTTATAATCAGATTCCTTCCACTTTGCAGACCATATGGCAATACCATTACAAACTGCCCATGAGTCCGAAAAAACGTGTATATACTTTTTCTTTTCATGGATAGATTGTTCAACGGCCAATCTTACTGCACAGAGTTCTGCTAACTGTGCTGAGGCATCCGAGCCTTCCTTCACTAAGATCTTTTTATCACTTGGTCGATATGCCACAGCTTTCCATTTAGTGATATTTCCTACTACTTTACTTGATCCATCTGTGAACCATGCATTTTTATGAGAAGCAACTGCCCCCCATTTTCCAATAGGTTGTGTCTTTGGTTGTTTAACCTCTACCGGTACTTCTACCATAGGCTGAGCGAAAACTAATTCTGATAACCTTAATGTCTTATTATTCCCTGACACTGTTGCATCATTAATTATAGTTAGCAAATACCATTTCCATTTCAACACTTTTTGTTCCATAGGTAAACCTCTAAAGTCTTCCTCCTTAGTTCGTACCCAATCCAAAATTGGTATCTGAGTTCTTAATGTAACTACTCTATTAGTTAAAACAAAACCTAGACTCTGTACCGCCGTATAAGCTGTCCACACTGTTTTTTCAAAGAAAGAGTACTTGTTTTCGGAAAAAGGAAATCTTTTGGAGTAAAACCCAACTGGTTTAGTCTGACTATTACTTTTAGTATATATGCCCCAATTTCCAAAGTCATTGGCATATATTATATCAATTATAATTTCTTCACCAGGTTGAGGTACATACAATTGGGTATATGTCTGAACATATTCCTTAGCTAAATCTAATGACTTTTTCTGTTCCGGTCCCCATACAAAGTCCGCAGCTTTCCTGCATACCCTGTGTATTGGAGCCAGAATCATTTGCAAATATGGAATATGTAATCTCCAATATCCCAAAACGCCCATCACCTGCTGAGCCTCTGTCTTGGTTTTTGGTGACTGTAAAGCCAAAATCTTATTTATCACTGCATCCGGAACCTTAGGTCCTTCTGTAGTCCACACCACCCCCAGATACTTAACTGACGTGGCTGGACCCTGAATTTTATCAGGATTGATGGACCATCCTTTTGATTTCAATAATGTAACTACCTCGTCCTTTACCTTATTTAACTCGGTCATATCTTTCCCAGCAATTAATATATCATCCACATATGACCATAACTTAGTAGTTCCTTTATCTTGAAAGTCCTTTAACGTTTCTTGTAAAGTTACATGTGCTATAATTGGGCTATTTTTATATCCTTGTGGTAACCTCTTAAACCTATATTGTACTGATTCCCAAGTGAATGTAGTCAATTCTCTACTCTTAATATCTAATGGGATAGCGAAAAACATATCACTCAAATCTATAGCACAAAAACAAGTAGGTGAAAAATTCCTAATTTGAGCATAAATAGACTCTACATCTGGAAGAGTACCTGGCATAGAGGGGGTTACTTTATTTATATTCCTATAGTCTACCGTCAATCTCCACTTGCCATTAGGTTTCATAACGGGCCATACTGGACTGTTATATTTAAATGATGATGCCTTTTCTATTATATCTTTTTCCAACATTTCCTTTATTGTGGCGCTAATCTCTTCATGTCCTCCTTTAATAGGATACTGTTTAGTAAACACTGGTGGAGTATGGGGCAATTTTACTGGATCAATCTTTACTTGACTTAAAATTTTTGTTTCAAAACACTTCAATCTCTTTAAAGGTAACCATTCACCATATAATAACCTGAGTTCCTGAATTCCTAATACTCCATGTGGAACTTTACCTACCAATACTTGTATTGTATAATCCAAATCATATATTTTAAATGTTACCCATTCTTTTCTCATTTCTGCACTATGTCCAGATACTCCTTGTACTATAACTTTTTCCTTAGCTGGTTTATTATTTACAAAATCATCTCTGACTATTGTTACCTCGCTTCCCGTATCTATCAGGAAGGAGTCTGTATATTCTTGATTATCAACTATAAATTTTAATTGTATGAACGGCCGGGTGTCTGGCCGTTTTGCCATCTGGGTGTTCCAAACCTTGGCATTGTTAAACCAAACCTTCTTCTTTGGCCCTGCACCTGATTCCCTCGCGGTACCGGCCTTTGTGGCTTCATTCTGCTTCCTATCTGTCTGTTGTTTACAGCAACATTTCCTTGTGTCCAGGCTTGTCCTGGTCGCACCTTTCTCCAGTCTTTGCCATTTCCCAACATATTTCTGTTTCTTGGGAGGCTCCGCTGGCCAGGCGGGCCTCCCAAACGGAAGTTTTTTGTCTGGAAACATTGACTGTTCCCATTTGTCTGGTAACATTTAATATTTCCGTTACTATTTGTTGGAAAGCAGACTGGGTTTCGGGCTTTAGCTTGAAATGACATTGCAGCTTGAAATGACATTTTGTGCTCTTGTTGTAATTCTCGATGCTGTTTTAAGAACTCAACTACATCCCATAGGGTGTTGGCTCCAGCTAGCATGGTTGCCAACATCATTCTATGCTGTTCTGGTGCTCCTTTTATAATTATTCTCCTAAGCGCGGCTGTTAAGTGAGCACTTAAAGGGGATCCTTGAAACTGATTATAAATTTTGCTAAAAATAGCTAACTTCTTTACTATCTTAATCCCTTCACTGGGATTCTTCCACTGTACTTGGCCTTCAAAGACACCCCAATCTATATGTGGGATGGCCTCTGCCCAGGCTATTGCAATCCAATCCCAAAGTGCGTACCCTGTCAGGTTCCTCTTGTATAATCTTTGCCAAAGTGTCCGCAACACTCGGATTGTCTATCTGGATATTAACCACCTGCATCTCCTTGCCTGCGAGTCTTATAGACTCGCCTCCCTTACTATGAATTGTAAACAAAAAGTCTCCGTCGGTCTGACCTTTCTGTGAAAAATCTTGCCTTAACTGAACCATTTCAGGTCTAGTTAAGTCCCTAGTTTCAATAACTTGTTCCAACCCATCTGGGCGTCCCCGTCCGGGTGTGGATGTTTTAATTACTGAAACTGGCATGCTGGCCTTATCAGGAGCTTCCAGTTGGTTCAATATATCTTTCAAAAATGGGTTATTACTTCCATTTTTAAGGGCTTCTTTTACTAACCTTTTGCCTCTTAGCCTGTCATCATCTATATCATCTATAATTTTACATAATATTCCCGGGATTTCTTTCTTGTCAGCCTGTTCCATTATGGGCTTGACGGTCTGAGGATTACTTAATGTTACCTCAACTGTGGTTCCTTTCTGGAACTCAGGCATCTTTGCCTGAACAATTCTTTCAATACCTCGCCATGGCGATTGAGATTTTAATTCCTTTTGCTCGAGCTTTAGTTCTCCTATTCTACATTTCTGCCTAAATTTTTTTATTACTTCCTTGAAGCCCATGTTGCTATTTTTAAGAGGATCCTCAGTTTAGCTATATGAATTTTCCAAGCAATAAACCCGTTTGTTTCTATCTTATAAGGTATCTGACTTATTCCCTGATGCCAGCTATATAGTGCCCAATTTTCTATCCTTTCCTTAAGCCACCCCATGCACAGGGACCACCGTCCTCCTAAGGATTTTGGTGGGGGCACTCCCCTTTCATTCCACCTTCAGCCTAGACGCCGGACGATCACGGTCATTCTAGGTTTTCAGTAGAAGAAATTGTGCATTGCCATGTGGGTTATATTTACCTGCTCCGGAGCTCTTCTTCCGTATCCTGCCGACTACGCCAACTGTCACGAGCAGCTTCTCAGCCTTGTCTGGTTACCAGGAGTTCCCTTCCGGATATCTGCACTGGACCCCGGACCGCGACGTACGCGAACACCAAGCACGAACTCGATTGCCTTTTGAAATGCTGGTTTATTCGCACACCACACAAAGCAATACACGAGGTGGCTGGCACACAACTGCACGATCTTACTCTCAGGCGACGAGAGTTAGTTGTGAGCAATTACATGGAGTTTCCCCCGCGCTTATATACTTTACAAGTTGTTCATACCTAACTTATCTAACATAAGCATACTGCCTGACTACTTTATCATCCTATGACCACAACTTAGAAGGTTACATCATCCACACTCAAAAAGGTTACATCATCCACTTATCTAACATAGACACACTCTCTGGTCATCTTGTGACCAGCACTAAAAAAGTCACTGAATTACTGCAAAGTCCAAACAAGTCCAAACAAGTTTCTCTGCTGATCCATGCTGACCCTTCATTCCTGATGTTTTACTCCTGTCAGGTCTTTTTTTAATCTTCACACATTTCTGTCCTTTGTTTCCCTTTATCCTGTAGTGATAGAATGCAGGTGGGAAGGCCAAAAGGTGGGAGATAGGTGGACTAGAGGAATAGGCAGGAAGGGCCTGGGGTGGTTTGATTAGCACCACCCTGTTTGCTGGGTGCCACTTCATTAACAGTTCCTTAGGATGGGTTCCGGGCCTTGGGGACATTAACATTTCAATTTCCCCAAGTGCTGCTCTGGTTTCCTGTACTCCATTCTCCATAATGGTCTCCATTTTCTTTATCTTACTGGATATTAGACCCTATTTACCTAACTACACTAACTACCTATCTTTAAATCTGGCTTCAGTTTTATGAGAAAACTTCTTTCATAATCTCCAGTGTAAGCAACAGACTTTTCTGAAAAAGGCTCCTGAGTTTGAAGAGATAAGAAAAGCAAGCACATATTCAATTACACAATAAGTATGCAACAAATCTTCAGCAATTATAAACACATCTTTGTGTACTTAAAAAGAAAAAGCAACAAGTTTCATGTTACGTGGGAAGCTATTCTCGCATGTGATTTTGTGCACCTCCCTGATTGGGTGTGAGGTGTTCTGGCTAAACTGTGTTGGAACTAATCCCCACCCTTTCTAGGTTCAAGAGCCCATCCGTGTGGGGGTGTGACTGACCATTGACCCTGAGACCAATCACTGACCCTGACATTAGAATGCTGTCCCCCTCGACCTTCATTGGATGGAATTTTCCCCTGAATTTCTTGTTCCCCAATAAAAGGCCACTCTCTGGCGTGCTCTGCCTCTCTCTCACCTGCTAGTCTGTGTAAACCTCGCTGCCCCACCAGGTGGCTCAAGGCAGGAGCCAGAGGGGAGAACCATCTCAGACCTGGTCAAAGAAAAAGGTAAATTGAGTTTGTGTCTTTATTTTGATCTCACTAGTTAACTTCTACGCTACGAACCTCTAGTATGAAGCTAGCATGCTGGTTGCGCAGTGGAATGTTATGAATAAATATTTTATCTTGAAACAAAATATTCAAAAGTAAACTCACATAATTCTATCAGGAATTATCCATATGATTAACATTCTGAAATGCCCAAACAATGAGAAGCCAATCTTTACATCCACAATGTAAAGACAGCAATGAGAAGCAGAGCAAATTTAATCACCTCTGTTTCATAGACACATGGGAAAATAGCAACTGTTTCCAAATACCTAGATGACTCTTATTAGTTTCTCATGATCACATAACTAAGATATATTAAGTATTCAACAAAAGACTACAGATGATGTTTTACTTCTCTCTGGTCTCTATACCAAAACCCATATTTTTCAACATTCTGCATCTCCCCAAATATGCAGGCAAACATGAGTTTGCTAAATTTAACCCAATAAACTTAAAAGCTAAAATTCTTATAACACAAAACTTAGATTTCATATTTTGTTATAGTATTTTTAAAAATGGGAATTGGAAATGTATGTGCTTATTTAGAAGAGAATTATTGAGTTTATTCTCTAGAAAAAAAAAGCAAACCTGAAGGATCACATTATTGGAACATCTTAAACATGTTGATAACATATGTTCCTAACTTCTAAACTTCATGGAAAGCTGCTTGTACAAAGTATGTGACAAATATCTGCTGTTAAACAAGTAATACATCTGATTCAGTAGCGAAGCCAGAAGCTGTTACTTCACTTCTTTCTGTTGCCTCCAGATGCTAGCATACTTGTAATTCACATAAATATTTTTAGTGTATCCATGTAGATTCCCAACATCAAATTGATGGGATCATATTTTTGAAATCCATATGCTGGTACTACTTCTGCACACTTGATTACTTTTTGAGTATCATACAGAAGTAACATGCTGAAAAGAACTAATCCACCATACATGCCACTGAGTATAGAGTGGCACCAGCCACAATGGTAGGGGGAAGAAACATAGATCCCAGTGAGGAAACAAAGACAAGACCCAGGCCTACTCCTAGGGGTGCTCCCATGTTCATAAACTTTTCTTTGGGTGCACACAGAGCCACAGTGGAGAGGCCTCCCACAGTCCCAGCTGTGTACCATGCAGCTCTAATAAGGAGAGGCCCCCTTAATATTGTCAGAGGAGCTACTACTGCATCCATCACACCAGAATGCAGCAACCAAGCAAGATGCTTTGGACCTGGGCTTTGCTCTTATGGTATATAGAGTATACTAGCATTCTAGCTCCAATCATGGCTGCAAAGGTTGTACCAATTGTCACCCAAGAGCCTCTCATCATGAAGTTCATAAGAGCAGGTGTTCTAGACACTGCCAAAGCAGACAAAGTAGTTAAACCAATACTTCCTGCTAAGTACATATAGGTAGAATTAATTCTATCCTTCACATACTGGGGACAAATTACAGCCTTTTTAATAGCTCCAATCTCATTAGACATTCCCAAGTCATAGTAGCACAGTGTTCCAAGACCAACAGCAGCTCCTCCAGCTAACAAACTACCTTCCAATCTGATCAATTTTAAATATTTTTTTCCATCGATGGTTCCATTGCAGTGTCTTTGAGTTCTTGGCCAGTTTTCCCATGGCAGATCCCACTTCTTGTCCTGGTGGCATATTCACTGCTGGGTGTTAAGAGCCATTGATTTTTCGTGATGAAATTCTTTATAACAGGGGAGGCCTTGGTGAAAGCTGGATGGAAAACCCTGGAAGGTAGTGTCTGGAGACACACAAAACTTGCAGCCAACAGGGTGACACACCAGGTTTACCAAGCAGATCTAACCACTAAGTTCCCAGTCACCTGCACCACGCAGTTTGCCTTCTGGGCCTGCAAAATGTGCATACCCCATCTCCTCACCCTCAGCCTGCTCCCTACTGCCTGTGCATGTGTGGTCTCCGAGGCTCACTCACGATTTTTCATATCTCTGATTGTATTCAAAGTATATTCACACCAATTTGTGTCTTCATACATGTACTTTGTATAATAATGTCCATCATATTTAACCATCATTTCTAACCCCATGCCCATTCCCCTCCCCTTCCACCCCTCTGCCCTATCTAAAGCTAGTCTATTCCTCCCATGCAAGATCTTTATATTTTACATGTTATTTTTAGAATATCTAAAAACTAGGAGGAACCCAAATATTCAAGAGGAGCAATATGGATGGGTCAATCATGGTACAACTGTTCTACAAGCTCTTATGCAGACTTAAAAATGATGGTTTAAAAATATGGATGATTTAATTCAGATAATGTTCACATGTAAAAAAAATAGTTAATTGCATGTGTGATGAGATTACTAGTGTGCTATCTGATGCTGCATTTCTTGAGCAAAATGTTTCAACCCATATAAAACTATAATGGTGCTAGTGAACTTCTGAGGCAGTGTGTAGAAACATAAAAAAGATATGACCCAAATATAGTCCATGTCCTCACTCAGAGCCTCAGAGCTACCTGGGACACCTACCTCTGGCCTGTATGCCCTACACAGCTGTTAAATATGATGGACATTATTATCCAAAGTACATGTATGAAGACACAAATTGGTGTGAATATACTTTGTATACAACCAGAGATATGAAAAATTGTGAGTGAGCCTCGGAGACCACACACAGCTACCTCTGGCCTGTATACCCTACTCAGCTGTCCCTGGGAATTCAGGCTAGAAAGCTCTTCCAGGTGTGCCTAGCCTGTCCTACTTCATGGGGATTTCACATCAACAAAAAATGGAAATTGATTTTGCAGAATGCATGTGATTTTGAGGAATATTTTCCTAAATTTTAAGGCTTAGATTGGACTTTCATATGGGACTGAATGTGCCAATGTTGCTTGGATGTTGAGCTCTGATCCTGACCTCAGGGAGTTTACAATTCAGGATGAATATTCACAAGTGAACTCTTTACTTCTTGCTTCTCCTCTAGTATTGTAAGGGAACTCAAGGTCACCAGACAATGCTGCCAGCTATGGCCACAGTTCCCTGTGTCTCTTTCTCTGTCTCTCTCCCTGATGTCCACCTTCTTCAGCAGGATCCCACAAGGGACTTCCTTCATCAGCACAGCTTAAGACCATATTTTGACATGCTGCTTGTTAACACTAGGATGAATCTAGAGCCCTGTTCCCCTTTGTGGTTGGGGCTGCTACCTTCACTGGCTAGAAAATCCTCAGGCAGTTTGGGCCTTGTCTGCCCTGACCAAGATTCTGTGCCAGCATTGAGCACAGCACCTGGACCAATGTGCTCAGAAGGAATGGCTGCATTAATTTAACCTAAATAGTTCAAGTGACAACTGACCTCAGTTGTCGCTCTTAGAGACAAGTCGCATAGCATAGCTTGGAGGATCTTGGACACATTGGTATCAGTCTCAGCTTGGCTTAGCTAGGGAACAGGCTTTTAGGGAAATGGCCCATTCCTCTAATCAAGATCTGAGAACCAGGCCTGGTTTCCATTCACCTACACTTCATAGGGGAAGGTGTAATTTTTGGCCCCAGTATGATTAATTTCTTTCCTGCTCCCTGGCTCCCTTCCCTCTTCTAACCACATATCCATTTTTCTCATAATCATGGGAAGGACAACTGTGTACAAGGCATCCCTGGACTAATGGTCATGTACCTTAAGATTCCCAGTCAATCCTTCAAAGAAAATATTGTTTCCACTTAATAAATAGAGCAAAACTTGTCACCAAATTACCACATATGCTGTTACTGAGAAGCAAGAGTCAAAAACACTGAGAAGGCAACATCTCTAGCAATTAGAGAAATGCAAATTAAAACTACACTGAGATTCCAACTCACTCTAATTATAATGACAATTATCAAGAATACAAGTAGCAGCAAATTTTGGTGAGGATGTAAAGAAAAGGAAACACTCATACGTTGTTGGTGGGACTGCAAATTTTTATAACTTTTCTGGAATGTAGTATGGAGAATCCTCAAAACAAACTAGGAATAAAACCACCTTTTGAATCAATTATCATACTCCTCATCATATATCCAAAGGATACTCCAGGGATACATCCACATCAATGTTTATAGCAGCATAATTCACAATAGCTAAGCTATGGAACCAACCTTGATGCCCATCAACAGATTAATGGATATAGAAATTGTTGTATATATATTCAACAGAATATTACTAAGCCATAAAGAAGAATGACTATATGACTTTTGCCAGTAAATGGATGGATATGGAGATTATAATGCTAAGTAAAACAGGCCAATCCAAAAAACCCAAAGGTGGCATGCTTTGCTGATATGTGGAGGCCAAACCACAATAAATGAGGGCGGGAAAGAGGAGAAGTTCAGGAGATTATCCAAAGAAGCATTGAAGTAAGGGAGCCGACATAGGAATGGGAAAGACAATAGAATGAATCTAACATAAGTTAGATTGTATGCATATAAAATACATAAATGAATTCCACCATTGTGCCCACCCACAAGAATGGGATTCATAATTAAAATAGGAATTATAATTAGGAACTCCTATGCTTGTATAATTTTATTAAAATGGATTCTATGTTATGTATAATTAAGAAGAGCCACTAAAATAAAATAAATTTAAAAATATTAGATAGGAACATAAAACCAAATTGATGATATCATAGCCTGATGATTAAATGTCTTTAGGTACATTCCAGAATTTTCTGAATCTCTCTCCCAGTGGTGTCTGACAAAGGTGTCCAGACCTGAGAGAAAGGTAGAAGTCCAGGAAACTGCACAGAGATGTAGCAAGAGATCGCTGGTTATAGAAGCTTCTCTGAAGCCAAGATTCCTTGAGTGTTGGCATTCAAGGAAATAAAATTGTCATTGTGGCAAATAAAATCACACTTTTCTAGTTTTTTTTTCAATTTCTCAGCTGACAAGCTTGAGTTACTTTTCAGTTGATTAACAGCCAATATATATATTTTTTCTTCCCTGAGCCATATGCAGTTTGGGCCCTGTGATATACTTTCTTGTACTCTGTAGTCTCTAAGCAGGTGCCCCTGTGAGGAACCTGGCTTGACATATATGGGAAAATGAGTGTCAGGACACTGAGATCTGGAAGCAACACTCTATTATAGTGTCAGTGATCCAGAGGGATGATTCCTAAAGTCTGAGCCATTTGCACATTGGACCTTCTACTTTTATACATAAGCAAGTTTGAGGGACATCAAGGCAACAAAGTTGGTGCAATACCATTGGATGGTGCAGTCTACATTCCTTACATAGGTACAAGCTTTTCAACAACTTAGAGACTCTTACCTTATACAGCTTAGGTGCTTTTACTGCATTAAGCCTAAAGAGGGATTGTTCTGTCCCCAATACTTTGTTTCCTGCTTCTAATACTGTGGTTATGCTTTATAGGTATTTGTTAGCCACTGCAAGCCTCTATGGTTATGTGTCAGTAAGCAGTACAGCTGTTAGGAAACAGAAAAAACACAGCCTGCCAGCTCTTAACTGCTGAGTTCCCATTTTGCTACACCTCAGACACCTGTTTCTGAAGACTTCCCTCAAATGAAAGAAGAATAAACAATAGTCTTTCAAGTCAAGGGGACCTCCTGGGATGTCTTCTGTAGGCTCTGTCTTTAAAATGGGGAGGGAATCATATTTCTCCAGATGGAAATCCTCTCTATTAGGAACAAACCAGACTTTGAGAAGCTTTGAATAAATTTTATACAGTTCGGTGCTGGGCAGTTCTCAGTTCTGACACATGTTGTTGAGAAGCCATTTGATATCCAGAAGTTTGTGTTTTTTCATCTCTAACAATTGGATGCTTTTGGAGGAGTCATTTTAATAATGGCTTCAGGGAAGCTATTGATCTAGGTAGTTGGCAGGCATCCACAGCTGACAGAACACCTTGAAGTTACTGTGAAGATACTGATTAACCATTATCTGACAACTCACATCAATTTTCTTTCAGAAGCTTATAACATGGTCACCATGGAAACTTCTGTCATCCACATGCCCAAACACATTCTCTCACCTCTTCCTTGTCTAAAATCCAGATTCAATTTCTCTGATGATTCATGTTACTGCCAATAATTATATATTCCTACTTGGCTTCCTTTTGCTCTATGCCTTCAATAATACAATTTTCTGCTGCTTCCCTTTAAAACCCATTTCCATCTTTGTTTTGAAAACATAGAACCTCTAGATCAGCCTGTGTCTATAATTGATAAAACCTGATTAAACTTAACACATTTTCAATATCAACCTATATTTTAATGTGTAAAGGGGGAATGCAATGAATTCTAGCTGGTGTTTTCCTTTGATGTAAACTGAACCAGGATTCCCTGGATTCTGAAATGGGAGGCCCAAGATGACTCAGATAAATGATAAGGTTCTGTTTATATTATACTAGGAAATATATTGGTCTGGATTATGCATATATATGCATATACATATATAAAACCCAGTAATTTTTATTTATGAATAATATACAGGTGCATATATATATATATATATATATATATATATATATATCTCACAAATCCTGCTTTTCTGAATAATTGTCATTTTCCAAATCTGAAGAGAATAAGGAATGTTGCAAGTGTCTTGTGATCTGGTGGAGGGAGGTGAGTTTGGGCTTTGCAATCAGACACAGCTCATCTTGAGTCTCAATCCAGCTGTTTATTAGTTGTGGGACTTTGTCCATAGAAGAAACCAGATTTTACATCCTGGTCATTAGGTCTAAGGACAATAAGAAGTTTGCCTTTTGTATTTAAACAATAGAGTCAAAGCTATGGACAAATAACAGGATATGTGTCCCCCAAACCCCTTGGGAACCCATTTTCCTTTGTTTGCTGATATCTGCAATGGGAAATAGCCTGTGACAAGCACCAAGTGGGAAGCCTTTAATGGTTGGAACTCCCTGCTCTCCCTCGGGGCATTGTCTCTACTGCTCTTTGGATCTGAGGAAAAATATTAGCAAAAAATTTTATCGCTTCATTCTAGTACATGAAGAGTTAGAATAGGGGCTTACCTCTATGATGTAAAGGGACCTACAGTTCTCAAATTTGGAACTTGGCTGCTGAGCTCAGATATGCTGGAGAGAGTCAGATTTTAGGGTGTCATTCCAAAAACACAAATATTTCATTACTAATACTTAGTCACATTAATGTAATATTATGGTTATATTGGGTTATGATATTAAAATCAATTTCAACTGTTTCTTTTCATTTTTTAATATGAATCCTAGAAAATTTTAAGTTACCCTTGTGCCTTATGCAGTATTTTCATAGGACATTTTTGCTTTAGAGGGTTGCTTCCCAGTTCAAAGTTCTATTGGTCTCCCAAGAAGACCAGAGAACAGAAAAGTTGAATGAAAATGTTTACAGTAATTGCCATTTTTTTTAATTATGAATAATATACAGGCATATATAATCTATGAACTGAAATTACCTTATATACAAGGTTAAATGCAAATGTTCTGTAGTTGGGCTAGATCCCACTTCTGGGATCCCACTTCTTGCCTTAAAATAGCAGCAGCCTGAGACTCTGGGGTGCAATTCAAACAAACAAACAAACAAAAAAACAATGCAACCCCAAACCTGTCATTCTGGCCTCATTCTTGCCTGGAGTGGATATCATCCCCTCTCCCTCAAAAAGAAGGCTCAGGCTCCGGGGAGTTGACTGATGCCCTGTCCAATCAGAAACTCTTTCTGAGAACAGTTCAAACCTGAGGGCAGCCGGTGAGAAGGGTTCCTGCTTCCGCGCTTGCGCTTGCTCTTGACTGGGCCTTTTCTCCAGAGTCCGCCATTCCTGCCCTTCAGCTCCAGGCTTCGCTCCCCTGGCTAAGATCCTGGATTGCTCTGCTGTGCAGGTGATGAAGCTCCCAAGGGCAGGTCTGGATGCTGAGCACCAGGAAGTGGTGAGTGTGCAGTGCCACTTGGATTAGAGCCTGGACTGGGAGACTGGGGCAGGGAGGCCATCAAGCGGGACTGCCTGTGGCGGGATCATGAGCTGGCAGACCCGGACTCCAGGCACTCTCTGCGTCCACAGGCCTGAGCCCTCTTCGGGGGCAGTGTCCCTCAGTCCCACTGGTCAGCCAGGTGGGGAGTGTGTCAGTGGCCAAGACCCCTCGCAGCCTCCCCATCCCCTCGAGGCAGCCTCCCCATCCCCTCGAGGCAGCCTCCCCATCCCCTCGAGGCAGCCTCCCCATCCCCTCGAGGCAGCCTCAGCCCCTGCTCAAGTCCTATCTAGTAAGCAAGTGCTGTAGCCAAGCATCTTCCCAAGCTGTGGTGATTGACAGGTGGGAAGAGCATCGGAATACAATTTCCAAATGCCAACTGCATTTTCCTGCAGGAGGAGAGCTGTGGTGTACAGGGGTCCTTGATTATTCCTAAGTTAGGCACTTTTCAGTTTTACTTTCTGTTTTTCTTTCTTTCTTTCTTTCTCTCTCTCTCTCTCTCTCTCTCTCTCTCTCTCTCTCTCTCCCTCCCTCCTCCTCCCCCTCCCTCCTCCTCCCCCTCCCTCCTCCTCCCCCTCCCTCCTCCTCCTCCTCCTCCTTTTTTTTTTTAACTGAGATGGCCTTGTTATGGTTTGATGTATATCGACATTCTATTGCAATTAAGTATATCATTTTTACTTACACATGGATTCACGTATTGATTGTTTATATTGTGATTCCTTGTTTATTGTAATAGTAAAGTTTCATAATATATATGTCAGGTAATGATAATTACTTCTTTTTCTCTTATAATTGAGAAGTTTCTTGACTAAGTTCACATATATTTAACTTTGTGGATGAGGTTTAGAACTGTATGTTTTGATTCCTTCTTTCATTAAAAGTAAAGTATGCTTTTTTATTATTAGTGCATTATAGTTAAACATAATATTCAGGTTCATTGTGATATAATCATACAAGCATGGAATACAATTTGTTCTACTTCAGCATGCAGTACTTCCCTTTTACCTCTCCTCCTTCCCCGGTGTTCCTTGTATTTATTTAGAGTTTTTTAAAATCCCTGCTTCATAGGTGCACATAAATGTAAAATTCACTGCTATATATTCATATATATATATATATATATATATATATATATATATATATATGGGAATTTTGTTGGGAAAATAATGTAAATTAATTTTGGGGAAAATTATCATCTTTGAAATGATGAGTTTTATTATCTACACATGGGGTGTGTAATTGAGTTTTTAATGTGCTTCTGATGATTTTATTTTCTTGTAAGTTAGATATAATTTCTTTTTAAACCTGTGTACATGGAAAACTGCATGCATATGGCATGTATATTAAACCTAAACATGGTATCTTGTACAATTTTTTTTAAACTGGATATACTGTGACTAAAAATGTGGCTGGCCCCTACTGACCATTTTCTCCATAGTTTATTATTTATCACTTCCAAAAGGTACAGTCTCTTGAATCATGCCCCTGGGTTTCACGTGTTTGGATGAGTACTGCTGTGTTCCTACATGTTATTGGGGTCAGGTGTGCTGTAATTTCAGTATGCCTGTTTCTGTGGGGGAGTATTATGTATCTTTATTAACATATTTAGTTTCCACTAAAGATAATAATAACTTAAACTCCTTCTTGGGAATAAATTTGTTTCATATATTCATCAATTCTAATTTTGTCTAGGATGGGATTTCATTTAACATTTCTCTAATTTCTAAAGATGTTGAATTTTTTAGGATTACTGAATACCTAGATGTCTCCTGTATAAAATGGCAGTGTGTTTCTTGCATGCATTTCTTTTGTGATTTCTGGCTTCAAAGATAAGAAAATAGATCATAAGAGGCAGCTGGAGTTTGATTTCAGGAAAAAGTGGATTCACTTTTAATTACTAAAAAATGTATTTCCCTTTTTTTCTTCTGTGTATGGATTGTGGGTTTCTTGTCTGTTTTATTTTTGGAGGTTATTTCAAATGGAATTCTAGGACTTTTCTTTGGAAATTCTAACAGGAAAAATAAATGGGAAAAATCTTTCTTCCCTATGACTGGAGAAAAATGAATATATATCAGGATCAAACCAGCCTATCTGGATTTTTGAAGGCATTTCATACAGTTCTGTGTCTGGATTGTTCTCTGTGTGCTGCTGAGGTGCCATTTTATGTCCAGGAACCTGTGTTTTCTCATCTCTACAATGGCTATAATTTTAGAGGACACAGGTGGATAATGCTTTTCATAGAGCCTACCAATATATGTCTGCTGTGCCCACAGCTGACAATGCACCTGGAAGACACCATGAACATACCAATTGTTTAACCACTAACTGCAAGTCACATGGATTTTCATTCAAAAGATTGTAGTAACCTTTTGACTTTAGGCTCCCATGTCATCCACATGCCCAAATATAAAAGATTGAGTCCTTCTTGTCTGAATTCCAGATTCCAATTCTCAGGTAATTCAAGGTGGTGCAACTCAACTAATTGCATGTTTTTCTTTGCTCTCCTTTTACTCTATGTCCCCAATAAGAGTTTTCTACTTAGAGGCATAAATATATATATATATATATATATATATATATATATATATATATATATATATATAAAAAAAGAAATATATATATATATTACATAGTATATATACATATACTATGCATGCATAGTTTTATATATGTATATCTATCTATCTATCTATCTATCTATCTATCTATCTATCTATCTATATAGATATAGATATCACATACAACATTGCTCTGCCTCCCAATTGTCCATCTTCTTCCCAGCCCCCTCCTCTCACCTTCAGACCTGTTCACATGAATATATAGTGGGCATCACAAACAACAA
The DNA here is from genome assembly GCF_047511675.1 of Marmota flaviventris. Taxonomy (NCBI): domain Eukaryota; kingdom Metazoa; phylum Chordata; class Mammalia; order Rodentia; family Sciuridae; genus Marmota; species Marmota flaviventris. The sequence goes on along the minus strand of NC_092498.1, from coordinate 153,204,612 downwards.
TGCAAAAGGCTTCCTCAAAATCAACACTCTTTTTCTTGCCTCATATGGTCTTTCTGCCTCATTCAGGATTGAATGTCAAATAAGTCCCTAGCTTGCTCAAGATAAAAATTCAGGAACTGTCATTGGTCTTTTGCCCCTTACCCCACACAAATCCATAATACAAATTCCTGCTTATTTTTTGAGACAATCTTATAAACATATGTGTGTGTATTCACAAAATTCTAACTATGTAACTATATGTATGCAATATGTATATAATTATAAATAAATAAATAAGTCAGGTTCAACCACTTTTGTTCCCCTATTATCTAGTCATGTCATCATGTTACATAATATATATACTATTGACGCACATGCCTATGGTGGCAATTTCTACTAAACAGCCACAAATCCTCCTTAGATCACAGGGATTTAAAGGCTGCTTTTGCTAAAACACACTAGTTTTTCACTACTGCCTACAGATACCCAATGGGAAACTACAAGCAATATACCAGATAATACTTGGCATCTATGATGTGTGTGTGTGTGTGTGTGTGTGTGTGTGTGTTCTATTTATTGGCTTATAATAATCAGAGCCTAGGAAAGAATACATAATACCTCCAACATTAGCAAAGATTCCTGAAACATCCAAAGAACAACAGATGTAGGAAGACACCATGACCCATGACTGAATTCAGACCCTTAATATATATATATATATATATATATATATATATATATATATATATATATATATATATATATATATAGAGAGAGAGAGAGAGAGAGAGAGAGAGAGAGAGAGAGAGAGAGAGAGAACTCCATTGTTTTCCCCACAATGACAATGAACTCTCTGGGTAGTGCATGTAATGATACTCCCTTTAATTGTGGGATAATTAATTCCATACATAAAATTCTTTAAGAGTCGTACTGAGAAAAAGACACAGGCTTCTTGTAAAACAAGTACTGCAAGTTTTTTTAAAATTTTCCAATAACCAAGCCAGCCAATTGGTAGGCATATATCTGGTGACTCTAGAAATAAAGTCTTAAGTACAATTCTGGCACTATCTAGTGTCTAATAAGGAATTCAGCACTTCTAACAAAGGGGTAGGTAAATGCATCAAGCAGAGGTATGGACATGTAGAGGTGAGACAGGTGTTCTTGAAACCTCAGGGAGGAGGGTTGGGAGAAGCAACTAGAGAAGCAACTAGAGAAGCAGGCATGAGACAGCTCCTGAAGGAAACCTTTATCTCTCAACTAGCAAAGGATGGAGGGCAGCTGAGTGACATGATGAGGAGTGTGTTTTAGAATCGAACATGTGAAACATCACCATGGGTGGCAACATTGGATCACATGCTTAATGGGTTCAGTGTCTGAATTCTTGGGCCAGACAAAGGAACAGCAGCCCCCTCCCAGAGAAGCAGGGATTCCTGGCTGATGTTTTCTTACCTATGTCCTCACTGTCTGGAGCAGAGCCTGTTCCACGGTAGTTTTGGCTTAAATAAATAGGAGATTACTTTCCACCTGTCAATCTTCATGACAATGCTGTCATCTCTGGTCCCGCCCCAGCCACTGCTAAACTGTCCTTTAGAGACCACGAAGCTGAGCTGGCTTTACACCAGCCTGAAAGGTGGCATCTCTCTGTGTCCTGATTCACAGCTGCATTTAGTCCCCAAGGTCACCCCTGGCAGGGTTAAGGCTGCTGCCCATCAGCGCTTCTCTCACTGCCCAGGGCCAGGAAGCCCTGCCCGGGATCAATGAGGGGGATCATGGGGGCCAAACCAGGACCAGCGTGTGACATCCACGTCACACGCCCACCCTCTCTGGGCAGTTAGGTCACACTGCCTGTAATGCAGGCACCAGGAGGAGTCTGTTACATGCCAGGATGATGGTCACTTCCAGAAAATCAAGCCTCCAAGGCGACATTCCCAGGGCTCTCCCAGAAACCCCAGAACCCCAGCTCACCTGAGCAGAGTCTACCGCATTCCTTGAGGAAGGACTAATGAGGCTGCACAGCGGGTCCTCAGCCTCCCTCCACAGCCCCCTGTGTGAATGGGAAACTGAGTCCCAGCGGAGCAGACTCTGGGGTCACATCTTTGGCAGCGGGAGCCCAAGGGCCCTGCTCCTCATTGGGTCCACAGCGACCTCTGACAGGATTTCCAGACACACGCTCCTCTCTGGGCTCCTTCGCCTCCTGAGCATGCACCTGCCTCACCCTCAGCTCACTTACAGGCTCTTCATTCCCGCACTGAGTGTGCCTGGGAGTCCAGGGCAGGGTGTACCTGCCAGGTGACTCTGCTAGCCCCTCCCAGTCTATTGCTGCTATTGCTGGAGTTTCTGTATTTCACAGTAGAGGTGCTCACAGGATTGACATCTACTGGGTGGTGGTTTTGCTTTCCCCGGGGTACCAGCCATTTTTCCCTAGTACTCATTATAGATTTCCATCTAAAATAGTGCTACAAGGTACAGGGTGCTGCCTACAGAAACCTCAGTCCCAAACCCACTTTCTTGAAGCAGAACCAATATCAACTCTCAGATCTCCAAGGTCCACTTTTACCTTAGTTTACTTCTATTTATAGAAGGGGAGGGTTGACAGCAGTGGTGAAGCTGAGCTGTGTGATGATGACAACTCTTAACTATGTGACTCTGCCCATGCATATCTAAATGATGAGTAAAAACACGATTTATCTGTCATCTCATCCCTGAGAGAGGGAGGATGCTGCTCACACTGCAGATTAGAGAACAGATGTGTGCTCCCTTCTCTCCTTCACCCTGGATCTGCCCACCTAGAAGATCCTAAGTACCCAAACTTGCAGTGGGGTCTGCAGAGGGGTGTCCTCCTCCTGCAATTCTCTCTACTTCTGTCCTGTCCTCCAGCTCATGTCCACTGCCTGAGTAGGTCTCACAAGTTTGGGTGAACATGGATGATGATGTATGCATCATAGAGCACACATTATTTTAGTAATTGCAGGATGGCACATTGTCTAACATGACTGCTTCCTTGATCCAGATAATGAGGGGAGTCTTAACCATGAGGGTCTCCCAGTCTTCACTATCAGTTCAAATAAGAGAATGTTCTTATTTGAGGGGACATTTCTTTTTTTCATGAGTGATATGTTTTTCTCATCTGCTCACTTAGCCTTTTCTTCCTCTTACCAGAAGTGGAGTCTTCAAATGTGACCTATTTTAAAAATTCATGTTAAATTCCCCGTAATTTACATGTTCTTACAGACAGAAATTTCAGTACAATATTAGCACCCAGTACAAGAGGGTATCCAAGTGTGAAGCTGGTAGCCTTACTCCTAAGGCCCTTATTTGTGAGTTTTTCTCAGATCACCCAACTGATAGAAGACAGTGTGTCAGTCCCCTGATCTTCTGGACTGTGCAGTGTTAGGAGTGAGGTTGATGGGGAACATCTAGGAAAGGATGTGTCACAGTATTTCTCTTAGCTTATCTTTATGAATTCTTCCCTGCTGCAGTCTGGCTGGGCACAATTCATGAGCCACTTATCAAGCAGGAACGAACTTTAGTTTTAGAACGCACACGCCGCACCACGCGAGCTCTTCAGGAATTCCCTCAGAGCCCAACTGCCACCACCGGCTTTTCCGGCCAGCACCTCAATTGGTGGACGACCCGATTGGCTGGGTCTTGTGGGCGGAGCCAAAAGAGTCCCCCAATGAGCAGCTCTGTGGTCTGAAAGGGCGGGGAGACAGCCCAATGAGCATCACCACAGAGGAGCCAATCAGCTGGAAGTTTGCTGGGGACTCGGTGAGCCAATCAGCTGGAAGTTTGCTGGGGCCACTTCAGCTGTGGCTCTCAATATCTCCCCCTCTCTGTTTAATTAAACAACAAGCATGTGATTAGGGACCGTGCCTTACTTAGGTTGTCCAATACTACATATAGTCCTTACCCGTTATTAAATGAGCTGAACTCAAGGCATCAGCCTCCTGTCTTAGGTTGGTACCATTGCAATTGGATCTTACCTGTCATTGACTACCAGTCCAGCATACAGCCACTTAGTACATAGGCCTTTGTACCAGTGGGGGGATGAGGTTCTTTGCCTCACCTCTATTGGCCCCCAAATTTTAGCTGAATGACCATCAAAAGCAGAAGGGAGGAGGATACACCAAGCCAATTGATGGCCCCTTTTGGAAAAATTGTACCACCAATGACACCATCAGCAAAAATACCCCAGCAAGACCGCAACTCGCTGCACCAACAGATAGTTCACAATGCATACAAGTGATACATAGTTGAGCCAAGTTCTGCAAGCAGTTCAGTGATAGCTATTGCAGAAGCTGTAGTTTGGTTTTATCTTTGTCTTCACCGGCACTGGGATGAAGATAGGAATTCTGGCAATAATGGCTAAAGAAAAAATTATGTAACATTCCAGCAGGCACTAAAAGAAAACAATTTTATGAACAATTTACATTATCCTGAACAGAATTATTAAATATAATGAAAAGAAAAGGTGAAAGTAAACAAACAGATCTGTTAACCTCCTTTTTTGTTCACATATTAAAACAATTCTCAACACCTGTTTACCCTATTTAAATTAAACAATTTAAATCACGTGAATAAGAAAAAAAATATTTGGATCCATTTTTTCATGAGCGCTCATCATATATGATATACGGACATATGCACATACAAACACACAACACAAAACACAAGTGTGCACACATAATATAATACATACAACACATAACATAATATTAAAGGCCTTGTAACTTTTTACAGGTGAAATTTCCATTGCAATGTTTAAAAACTCCATAGTCAAAAAAATAGAACTGATCAGCAAAATATTAACCTAGGTCTGTATGAGCTTAAAAACCAAAGTAGAACTTCATAATGTAGGAAAAGGTAATAATAAAATAGATATTGAAAAAATCATCCAGGTATCATTAGCCTCCAGGTGTGGGAGAACCACTGTCACAGATGTAAGGATAGCCAAATTGGAGTTCTGGATATCAGCTGTTATGGATTTGAGCCAAATCATCTTCTTTTTGGTCTGTAGAAATTGCTTTAGTTAGTCTCTCTGGAATCCAAATCAGCTGCTGTTCTCTCTGTGCAAACACACAAACAGACCCCTGACTCCAGACAATCACTGGGTCAGGACCTTAGTTAGTCTATCTGGAATCCAAATTGGCTGCTATTCTCCCTGTGGAAACACACAAACAGACCCCCAGTACCTTTCCTTGTCCTGTTAGAATATCCTTCCAAAGTACCTTGGGCTTATGTACATTTTTTGGACACATATGCCTCTCCGCAGCACTAAGCCGTGATGAATCCAAATTTAAAAAGTTTAGAGTAAAAGGGTTATTTTAAGTTTATCGTTGGGGGATATATATACCCCTTCCCAATTCCCTCTTTTTGCTTTAATAAGTACATTTTAGTAGTTTGATGAGCTCTTTTAACTATGCCTTGTCCCTGTGGATTCTATGGGATTCCTGTTATATGAGTACTGCCAAATGATGAGCAAAATTGTTTAAAAGAGGTAGAAGTATAACCAGGGCCATTATCTGTTTTTAACTGTTTTGGAATGCCCACAATGGCAAAATTTTGTAAGCAATGAGCTATAATATCTTTAATTTTTTTTTTCTCCGGCATGAAGGAAGCCCATCAAAATCCGGAAGAAGTATCAACTGTAACATGCAAATATTTTAATTTTCCAAATTCTGGCAAGTGTGTGACATCCATCTGCCAAATATGGTTAGGTATCAGTCCTCTAGGATTGACTCCAAGATTAATTTGTGGTAAAAAGGTCACACAATTTTGACATTGTTTTATTATTTGTCTAGCTTATCCCTTAGTTATTTCAAAATGCTTTTGTAAAGTATTAGAATTGACATGGAACCTTTTATGAAAATTTGTAGTTTCTTCTAGTGTAGAGAAAATATGTATGACATGTGTAGTTTTATCTGCTAAATCATTACCCAAACTAAGGGCTCCAGGCAATCCTGTATGTGCCATGATATGTCCTATAAAGAATGGATCTTTTCTGTTCCAGATTAGACTTTGTATAGTGGAAATCAAAGAGAAAACAGTAGAGGAAGGGGAAATCCTACCAGCATCTTCAAGGGATACTATAGCATTCAGTATATACTGACTATCGGAAAATAAATTAAATACAGAAACTTTAAACATCACAAAATCTTGTAATACTGCATTAAGCTCTACCCTTTGAGCTGATTGTTTGGGTACTAAAAATGTAAGTTTGTCAGGGGTTACTATTACTGCTGTACCATTATTTGACTCATCAGTGAACATATTTGGAGCATTCATGATAGTTGTTTTTCTTGTCATTTTTGGAAAAACTACAGGATGCAAAGACCAAAAAGACAACAAAGGATTAGATGGTAAGTGGTTATCAAATGAAACATTAGATTTGCACATGATTATTGCCCAAGTACTTAACTCATTAGCTAACTCATCAATTTGATCCATAGTATATGGAGTAATATTTTTTTTGGGAGAAATTCCAAACACTCCCTTTGCTTCTTTTATTCCTTTGAGTATTAATTGTCCTACAGCCTCAAGATACCTAGTAAGAATAGTGTTAGGAGAATAAGACAAATGTATCCACGATAATGGGCCTCCTTGCCAAAATACTCCTGTAGGAATATTTTTTATTGGTAGTACAATAAATAATAAAGGCAAACTTATATCAATTCTATCCAAATGCATATGTTCCATATATGTTTCAATGATTTTTAATGTCTTTCTTGCTTCAGGCATTATCATGCGGGGTGAATTTGGATCTGATGGACCTTTTAGGATATCAAATGAAGGTCCCAACTCTCCTGTTGGTATGCCTAGATAAGGCCTTATCCAATTTATGTCTCCTAATAACTTTTGAAATTCGTTAAGTGATTTTAGTTGAGCTACTCGTATTTGAATTTTTGGTGGACGGACCATGGTTGAGGATAATAGAACTCCTAAATAATTAATTGGAAAATTTAATTGTACTTTATCTATTGCTATCTCTAGATTATAACTTTTTAATAAGTTTGTAAGTGTGGTATAACATTCTACCAATGTGTTTTTATCTTTGTGTGCTAATAATACATCATCCATATAGTGAAATATTTGTAGTTCAGGATTTTGATTTCTAAGTGGCTGTATTACTTTGTTAACATAAATTTGACACATAGTTGGGCTGTTAGCCATCCCTTGAGGGAGTACTTTCCATTCATACCTCTGATCAGGACCTTCATGATTCAGTGCAGGGATAGTAAATGCAAAACGTGGACTATCCTCAGGATGAAATTGGAATTGAAAAAAAAATCTTTAATATCTCTAACTAAATCATACCATTTTTTTGGCAAAGCAGACAATTGGGGAATCCCCAATTGAGCAGGTCCCATACTAACCATCTCATTATCAATGGCTCTTAAATCTTGCAATAATCTCCATTTACCAGATTTCTTTTTAATGACAAAATGGGAGTATTATGGGGAGATACAGAAGGTTGTATATGTCCCTCCACTAATTGTTATTTGACCAGGTCATGGGCTGCTTGTATCTTTTCTTTAGTCAGGGGCCGCTGAGGAACCCATACTGGTCTTTCTGATTTCCAAGTAATTTTTATTGTCTCAGTGACCCCTCCTGAAAACCCAATCTATGTCTATCTATTTCTTGTTCTATTTGTATTGGTGCCACTATACGTTTTACTGTTTCTTCCAATCCTTTTCCTTTCCTAAAACCTTGTCTAGCCATAATAGTGGACACATTTGAATTGATGTTATTTGTTAATGTTAGTCCTAATTGATCTTGGACATCTCATCCCCATAAATTTATAGGAAGATGATCCAATACATATGGCTGTATAGTTCCCTTACATCCTTCAGGATCCTTCCAATCTAATACCATTGCACTTCTTTGGGGTTTAGTCACCACTCCTAGGCCTCAAAGCATTTGAGTGGCTTGTTGTAACGGCCATTGCTTTGGCCATTCTTGACGAGAGATGATGCTAAGGTCTGCACCTCTATCCAGTAGCCCATTAAATTCATGTTCTTAAATATTTAGTTTTAGCATGGGGTGAGAATCTAAATTTAAAGTAAGCATTGCCCAATGTACACCTCTGGAGCCTAATCCCCCGTAACCTCTTTCTACAGTACGACTGGAAAATTTATCATGTAGGCTGGGTATTATTAGTAACTGTGCTATTCTATCTCCTGGTGTAATTAAATATATACCCCTTGGAGAACTGGCTAAAAAATTTATTTCACCTTCATAATTGGGATCAATTACCTCAGGACTTATCATAAGTCCTTTTAGAGTAGAAGAACTGCATCCCAATAATAAGCCTACTGTTCCTTGGGGAAGAGGCCCTTTTACCCCTGTGGAAATGATTTGAACTCCCATCTCTGGAGTTAGTACTGCTCTGGCGGAGGCGCAGATGTCCAATCCTGCATTCCCTCTGGTTTGAAGGGATCTAATGGATAATGTGAGGGATCTAATGTATAATGTGTCCTGGGACTACACTGATGGTGTTGCTGGGTTCCTCCAGTGCCCCATATATTTGTGGTCGTAGGCCCCGGAGCATTGGGCCCCCTTGTCCATTTTTTGGCAATGGAGCCCGATGCCTTTCTCCATGATATTGTGGGTAAACACCTGGCTCTTGTCTGTTTTTGATAATGGAGTACCCTCTATGGTGGTTTGAGAACGTCATTCATTAGCCCAATGTCTCCCTCTATGGCATTGTGGGCAAATATCTGGTATTCTACTCCTTTGATACCTAGTTTTGTTAAACCCTCCTCCTATTGGGCAATTCCTTTTAAAATGTCCTGTTTGTTCACATTTGTAGCATGTTTTTGGCCTGGCATCTAAATCCTGTTGTACTCCAGCTGCAAAGACTTGCCCCTGTTCATTAATGTCTCTACATAATTTAATATATGTGTTTAAATCTTCAGGTCTCCATGGTCTAACGACTTCTCTGCACCAACCATTTGCTTGCTTATAAGCCAGTTGTTTTATTAATGACATTGCTTGTTCTGTATTCCCAAAAACTCTGGTAGCTGTTTGAATAAGCCTATCTACAAATTCAGCATAAGGTTCATTAGCTCCTTGTATTACCTTAGATAATTGACCTTGTAAACCTCCATGTCCTTGTAAAATCTTTCATGCCCTAACTGCATCTATAGCAATTTGTAAGTATATGGCAGGATCATATCCAATTTGTTGCTGCTGACCCTCATAAGGTCCCTTTCCTAACAACATATCTAGATTTCTCTGAGGATAACCGGCTGCTGCATTTCGCCTAGTCGTCTCCTTGCAAAATTCCTCATTGGCAACTTTCCATAACAGGTATTGTCCTCCATTTAGCACAGCTTTACACATATTAGTCCAATCTGCTGTCATCATGTTCAAGTTGGTAATGGATTCAAACATGCTTACAGTGAAGGGTGCTTGAGGACCATAGGTTGTTACAGCCTCTTTTAGCTGCTTCACTGTTTTGACATCTAAAGCATGGTGAAATTCGCTGCCCTCCTGCCTGCTCAAATACAGGGCATGCTAATATTTGAGGTCCTGTCTCAGGATCCCATCTATCAACTACGGGGGTTGGGGGCCTCCCAGCATATGGAGGTGGAGCTGTTGGTTGGACACTTATGCCCTCTGGTGATAGAAAGGTGTTAGTAGCAGTCTCCTGTTGTAACTTTTCCCCTGATGGCCTTTTCTGCTCTAAACTTTCTTCCCCTTTCTGACTATCTCGAGAGGCCTCCTCTTTTACTTGATCTAAAATGTCTTCTCCTTGACTAAGTAAACAAGATTGTACCAACGTCCATAACAGTAATGTGTCAACTGGCAGAGTTCCTGGGCTTTTCTTTTCTATCCTTTTTAAATCTTCAACATTGTATGCCCAATTGTTCTTGATATTACTGGGGTGCCTCCTTCCTCTAACAACTTACTTAACATTTTTTTGGTTTGTTTTTTACTAATTTTTAATTCCATATTTCTGTGATAAATATACCCCTCACTAAGATAATGCAAAACAAAAGCCATACAAAATGAAACAAAAATGGAATAAAAATTCATTATGACAGCCTTTCTATCCTCCTGAAATGTCCATATGTCCTTTCTCCCTATCTGTTCCTCAGACGCAAATAGTTTTTCCTCTGATGTGAGTGGTTTTTCTTCCATCTCACCCATCTCCAGGGACAGGCAACTTAAAACAAAAGCGAAACAAAACGAAAGAAGAATCTTAAAATGGCTACCCATCCTCTAGCCCTGCCCTCAGGGGCGAGCAGTTTACCTTATCACTTACCCTCAGTAGTTCCCTGTGCAGGCCACCAAATGCTGCAGTCTGGCTGGGCACGATTCAGGAGCCACTTATCAAGCAGGAATGAACTTTATTTTTAGAACGCACACTCGGAACCACGCTAGCTCTTCAGAAATTCCCTCAGAGCCCATCTGCCACCACCGGCTCTTCAGGCCAGCACCTCAATCACTCTTTGGGCCAATTGGCTGAGTTGTGTGGGCAGAGCCAAGCGAGTCCCCCAATGAGCAGCTCCATGGTCTGAAAGGGTGGGGAAACAGCCCAATGAGCCTCACCGCAGAGGAGCCAATCAGCTGTAAGTTTGCTGGGGCTGCGGTGAGCCAATCAGATGTAAGTTTGCTGGGGCCGCTGTGAGCCAATCAGCTGGAAGTTTGCTGGGGCCGCTTGGCTGTGGCTCTCAACACTTCCTATTCCTCCAAGATGCTAACAACAATGGAACATTAGCATGGACATCACCATGCAGCTTTCTTTACAATATTACTCTGTTTTATTTACATAATTTTAATCTGATATATAATTACATACAAGCAAATCCTGTATGTCAGAGAAATTATGTGATGCAAATTTTTTTGTTTTGTTCCAAAATGTGCATCATTTAATGGTAGGATTGGTTGTGGTTCAAAACTGGAGATATAAGATATAAAGATGCTTATAAGATATAAGCATATTTTTCTGTGTTTTTTCTGGACACTACACAGGGAAATATTAGTTGTGGTTAGGATGACATCAAATTGTGTCCCTTTCTTTGAAGCATACAGTAAGGAAAAGGTCTAATTTTTTCCTGTTACTCATATAGAAATTCACTCTCAGGAAACAATTTTTCAGTGGCTTCAAACCATTAAACAAATAAATCTGTGAGTTTTTGAATATTATTGCAAATTCATGGAACCTGTACATCCCTGCTTTTCATTATTTCTATTTGTAGGGCTGCAGATTCCTCGATCATAGTGTATGCATCTTCATCCAATGACCTTGAGACATAGGTAGTAAAATGTGTCATTCAATGGGTGTCATCATGCTTGGGTTTTGTAAGGCTCAAATGTTCAAAATGAATTAAAGCAAAAATCTGAATGACAGAGAAATAATGTGATAAAAATTCAAATTTTGTTTCATAATACATTTTTATTGTTATTGTTGAAAGAGGGCAAATTTAAATTTTCTTCTTTCCTTGTTATTTTTTTGTTTTATTGTTTTTTGTTTGTCTGTTTGTTTGTTTTCTTACCAGGCATTGAACCCAGGGTGCTTAAACACTAAGCAACATACCAGCCCTTCTTATTTTTTTATATTGAAGTGAAGTCTCACTAAGTTGCTTAGGGTTTGCTATGTTACTTAGGCTGGCTTTGAATTTGCAATCCTCCTGTCTCAGACTCCTGAACCAGTGGGATTACAGCCTGGCATAAAATATCTTTTAAAGTTATTTGTTACATACCATTATGTATCCATTTAAACACACTGTAAAAATATCCATCTGATATTAACTTATTAAAATAAATTTATAAGAATGGGCATATATCATTTATATGTACATAGATGTCACAAAATAATAGAACTAAGTCCTCAAGATCAATGTGACCCATAATAGCTTGGACACATATGGACACTGGCTTTATATCGTTTAGACTTTATGTCATGCGTAGCTTACCCTATGATTCTGAGTAGCTTCTACAACCTTCATAGCTTCATTGATTGATTAAGCTTCTATTGTCTACATAGCCTGTGGTCTGAGTAGCCTCTGTCACTAAAGTAACCTCAATAACATGTAATCTGTGAAGCCCCCTATCACCTGCATTGCCTTTAATACAATATATAGTCACTATAGTCACTATAACCTCAGTAAACTCTATGACCTGTTAAATTTCTATAACTGTGTAACATCTGTGATTGTATATTTTTCATGACCTATGTAAGGCTAATGATCTGCCTGTCGTCTATGGTCTGAGTAGCCTAAAGGAAGTGAGTAACCCATATGACCTGTCTTGTCTAAATAGCCTGAATAGCCTCTATGGCTTGAGTAGCCCTTGTAACTTGTGTAAACTCTATGATCTAAGCATCTACAAATAATTGAGTAATCTTGTATTGCCTGTGTAGGCTCTACAGCATGAGTGACCTCTATGATCTGAGTATCCTCTACGACTTATGAAGCCTCTATGACCTGTGTAACCTTTATAACTTGCACAGTTTCTATGGCCCATGTAGCCTTTATGACCTGCTCTGCCTCTGTTTTCTGAGGAGCTGTTATGATCTGAGTATCCTCTATAACATGAATAGACTCTAGGACATGAGTAGTTCCAGAAACAATAGCCTTTTGCCTTTGTATACTACATGACCTGAGTAGAATTTGTGGAATGAGTAGCTTCTATGACAAGCAAAACCTGTATGACTTCAAAGCCTGTAAACCTACATAGCTTCTATGGCTGACAAGGCCTCTATGACTTGCCCAGTTTCTATTGTTTCTCAAGCTCCTATGAACTGCACAGACCTTCTGGCCCAAATAGACTCCATGAACTGCCCAATCACCATAACCTGTATCACCTTTATTGTCTGAGTACACCTAATGTGTGTACACTCTATGCTCTAATACCCACTATGACCAGCATGCTCCCTATGACCTTTGTAGACTTAATGGTCTGAGTAGCATAAATGACATTAGTAGCCCCTCTGAACTATGCAGCCTTCAGAGCCTTTATGACCTACAGAGACTTTATGACCTACAGATCCTTTATGACCTAAGACACTAGGGCCTTACTCCCTTAGTATGTGTGGCATGTATAGTCTAAATAGCCTTCTTTGCTTTTTCTCCTTCTTCCTCCTGAGTATGAACTGAGTAGCATCTATGTACACTATAGCCTCTATGACCTGTGTATCCTCTATGGCTGCACATCCTCTATGACTGGTATAGCCCTTATAAGGTAATAGCCTTTATGGCTTGACTAGCCTCTAGGGGCTTAGTAGTTTTTCTATGACCTGAATGTTCTCTATGGCCTTCATAACATCTAAGATATGAGTAGCCTTTATGCACTACACACCTCAGTGAACTTAGTAGACTCTATAACCTCTGGCTTCTCCGTGTCCTACATAGGATTTATGGCCTCAGTAGCTTTTATGGTCTGAAAACCCTTTTTGGCTTGTATAGCCTCTATGACCTGAGTTGCTTCTATGATCTGTGTAGCCTTTATCACTTGATCAACTTCTATGACCAGTGTAGCCTCTATGACCTTCATAGAGTTTATGATTTGTCTTAATGACCTGTGTAGACTCTTGGTCTTATTAGCCTAATAATAAGACCAAGGACATTTATAGCCTCTATAACCTGCATAGCCTCAATGTTCTGAGTAGTATCCATGGCCTGAATAATCTCTATGGCTTGAATAGCCTCTATTACCTGTGCAAACTCTATAACCTGCATAACCATGGTGACCTATGAATCCTCATTTTGTGAGTAGCCCCTATGACTTTTGTAGCATTTATGATCCAAGTAGCCTCTATTGACTGTGTATCCTCTTTGTTCTGAGACACCTCTTGGAATTTAATAGCCTCTGTGCCCAGCATAAATTCTATGATCTGTGTAGCATCTATCATTTTCATAGCTTCTGATACTGTTGTAGCCTGCATGTCATGAAAAAAAACTCTGTGGCCTGCATATATTCCATGATCTGTGTAGACTATATGGCCTGAGTAGCCCCATATGGCATGCATAGCATCTATAACCTTATCTGTCTCATCTGCCTGCATACCCTCTGTGCCCTAAGTAGTCTATGTAAAACGTGTAGCCTCTATAACCAGCATAACCTCTGTTACCTCATAGACTCTATGTCTTGCATAGAATCTATTGCCTGAAAAGTCTCTATGACCTGTGTAGCCTCTATGATCTATGTGTGGCTTCAATGACTTGCATAACACTTAGAACTTGCATGTCTGACATGACCTGTGTAACACTTTGGCCTGTTCAGCCACTGTGATCTGTGTTGGCTTTGTGTCCCGAGTAGCCTAAGTAACTTAAGTAGCCTATGCAACCTGTGTAGAATCTATGACCTGCATCCCCTTATGATGTGAGTAGCCTAAATGACATTAGTATTCCCTATGACCTGCATAGTTGGAAGGTTCTGTATATCTTACATTTTCTATGTGGTGTCTGCATCCCCTGTAGCCTCTATGACTTGTGTAGCCTCTTGAGTATGAGTAGCCTAACTGATCTTTTCAAACCCTTATGACCTATGTAGCCTCCATGTCCTGAGTGACCTCTTTGAGTTCAATAGCCTTTATATTCTGTATAGTCTGTATGAACTAAATAATTCCCATGACCTAACTATTACCTGTGGCCTGAAGAGCCTCTATGACCTACATACCTACATAAGGGCTTTAGCCTGAGTAGCCTAGAAGTCAGAAGTAGTCCCTGTGACCTACATAGCCACTATATCCTTAGTAACCTGTATAACATTGTACATACCATGGCTTCTTTTGCCACTTTGACAATCTTTACCTCTATGACCTGTGTAAGTTTTATGCCTTGAGTAGCATAAATGAACTGAGGAGCCTCTATGGCCTGCAAAGTCTCTCTGGCCTGAATAACATCTATTGTTTAAGTTGCCTTAATAACCTTAGTTTCTCCTATGACCTGTGTAGCCTCTAGGACCACCATAGCTTCTATGCCATAAATTTCCTATATATTCTGTGTATCTTCAATAGCCTGCATAGATTTATAGCCAGATTAGCCTCTAGGAACCATGTAGCCTCTATTACATGAGTAATCTAAATGACAGTATCCCATATGACCTGCCTATATTCTATGACCTGCATAGTCTCTGTATCTTCTGTTGCTTCTATGATCTGCTTAGTTTCTATGGCCTGTGTATCCTGTACAGTTTAATTAGCCTCTATTTCCTGCAGAACCATGAAGGTATATATAGCTTTTATAGCCTGAGTAATCTGAATGAATTCAGTAGCCTCTACAACCTCGATTGCCCCTATGAATGGTGTAACTTCTATGATCCGAGTTCCCACTATGATCAGTGTAGCCTCTACTATGATTATAACCTTTGTGGTCAAAGTAGCCTAAATGACCTTAATAGTCCCTATGACTTGCATCACAATTTCTATGGCTTGAAGTGCCTCTCAGGCTTATGTAACTTCTGCAATAATGGTATCTTCTATGAACTGCACAGCCTCCTCAGCATCACATAAAACTAGATAAACAAAATAAACGTATTGTGTCCAACTACTTCTAAAAAACATAGATATTTTAAAAAAGCATATATGAATTGGTTACATCTGGGCAGACAGGCATTGAAATTATCCTTCTCTGAATATTTCACGATTTCATAATAACAACTTCTCTGGGTATATAAAATTATTAAAATAAAATGGCATTGAAATTACCCTTTTCTGGATGAATTAGTCAAATCTGGGCAGCTCGGCAAAAGAGTTAGAGGATTTTCCATGTCTACACATGACGCATGTTGATCTACAATAACATTAGAGGAAACTGGATAAAACCAAGGTAAAATTATCACTCAAGATAAAGGAGACCACCAGGATTAAAGTTGTCAGAGGCTGCAGACATAATTCCAGGAAGGAAGAAGGAGGAACTTTTTTTAGATGGAGTAGAACTGCTTTTCTTAGGTAACTGGCTTAATCTGGTTCTAGGAAGACTCTAGGATATTAAGTACCCAGACTTTTATCCCAGAGTCCCACATTCCTAAGGGCTCTTCTCTCCCACATTTGGGACATTGGAAGTTCCCAAGGCCAGACTAATAACTGGATGGATGGGTCAAAGTTGGGGAGCCAATGACTACACTAAGAGATTTCCCCTATGGAGCCCCAGTAAAATAAGGAAAACTGAAGGTTCAACAGAGAGTTAGGGGAAAAACATGATGCAAAACTGCAAAATATAATCAGCAAATCAAAATATAATCTCACAAAGACCATTGTGAGAAGAAAAGGGAGGAAGAAATTCCTTGAAAGACCAGAATTGTATATTCAAGTTAGAGGATTTGCCATATCTACACTGGTTTTGGTGGGATTTCAAGTGCACATGCATACATTCCAGGTACAACTTTAGAACATAGGGTTTACTCTTTGATGGCTAGGCTGACAAGGAGATTGATTGATTACAGCTGTGATGTCAAGTACTGAATGAAGAAAATTGGCCAGCAGGAATACATTGGGTAGACTAAAGTAAAAGATTTAACACATAATCGAGGAGACTTATGTAATCAAAGTGCCAGTGGAAGGTATCCTCAGGCCATTTTTGTCCAAACAAGGGAACACAAAATTACCAAAAGTGAAACTATTTATTATATTAACTATGTATTACATGGTACAAATTGCTTGGCCTAGGTTGGAATTAGGATGTTAGGTGCACATGCATGGAATGCTACACCTAGTGTTGGGTCATGAAGTTGGAGGTTTCTTCCAACCCAACATTGCAGCATTAGAATAAGACTCCCTTGGTCAGATATAAATGGAGAAACATTGGTCCTATCTGGAGAGACAGGCATTGCACTGAGATAAAATTGAAGCCAAGATTTGACCACAAAATCAGTTGACACTTGGCATGCAGCTGTAGTCACCTTGAGGCCATTCCTGTCAGGAAGAGGGAGATGTAAATTGCTGACATAACTGATTTTCCCATGAGGTGGGCAAGGCTGGGTCCCAGGTGGGGGCAGGATATCCAGTGCACATGCACTGAACCCTGCACCCAAAATCTGTCCCAAACCAACACATTCCTGTGGGTACTTGTGAGCCAAATTTGGGTTATTGTCATTAACTCCCCTTGTTCACATTTAGGAAAATTACGAGAACAGTTGATCACCCCTGAGGATCCAGGGGTCAAAAAAGTACTTTGCCACTCAAAGTCCATGGGAGAAGTGGGGTTAATTTACTTATCCCATGAGTAGGAGACCCAGATGAAAAGATGCTAGTTGTAAACAGCCTGAGGCTATTTCAGGCAGGCTCAGGGAGTAAACCTTCAGGGAAAGAACAACTTTTCTTCCAGGATGTGAGAATTCCTGGCCCCAGTTTTGACCTGGGAAGAAAATTTTGCATGGGTGGTTGCCTACCTTGGGCTAGGAACACACACTGATACATCTAGGGCATCTTCTTGCACCCCAGAAGTCATTCCCTTCTTGCTGGATGGATAAGATGAATCCACCACAGGAAGGCAGGGGCCACAGGAAATGCCTTACCCTGGCCTGAATGCAAGGACAACTGGGGTAAAACTGAATTAAAAGTCTCTACAGTGAGGTATAGGAAACTGAGAATGCAAACATGGGAGTTTATTCACTCTGAGTATGTTCTTAACATGACAATGAGGAAGATATTTAAGGAAGCAGGAAAACAACTTTCTCTTTGGTGTTAGGCAGGCTTGGCCCAAGATGGAGCTGGATGTTAATTGTACATGCTCAGAGGAGCCCTTTACCCAGCCTAGGGTCTTGTGCCTCCATGTTTTTCAAGGTTCCTCTAGCCCATCCTTATGGTATTTGAATCACCCTTACCTGAGCATTACAAAGAAGAGATGAATTGTTTACATCTGAGCAGCCAGGGGTAACATGGAGGGCATTAACCTGAAGTAACCCTAGAGTAACCACAGCAAATATATTCTGAAAATATATCAATAATGCAGTAGGAGACCACCAGGATTAAAAGTAGCTACATATAAGCTCCCTAAAAAATTTCAGGAAGGAACGGGAAGGAAATAATTCCCTGAAGAACTACTTTTCCTAGGGGGTGGGTGTGATATGGCTTCAGGGTGAATCTGGGGTGTGAAGTGATGCCTACCACTGGTACTTTGAACATTTCCAATCCTAGCCTTGTCCCCAAGAAGCACACATTCCTGAGGACGTATCTGGCCCACACTTGGGGCATTGAAGGTAACCACTCAAGGATAGACTAAAAACTAGATGATTGGTCATGGCTGAGGAGCCAGGGTCCCATTGAGAGCCTGCCCCTTCTGGAATCTCCGGGAGAGTGAGATGCTCAGTTAAGTTACATGTTTCAGCACAGAAGGTGTGGACAACCAGGATGGAATTTTCCTGTCCTATTGTAGGCAGACTTGTGTCATTCCTAATAGGAACAGAGAAGGAGAAATTCCTGGAAGTACATGAATTCTATATGCCAGGAAGTCAGTGGGTTTGTTCTGTTCATTGATAAGTTTCAGGATTTCAATATCACATTTGTAAATACTTACACATTGGCTGTGGTCCTAGACATCTACATTTCTGAGTAGCCTCTTCAACCAGCATAATATCTGAGTTAGGAAGCCTCTATATTCTTCAAAGTCTCTATGATCACCATAGCCTTTATGACATGTGCAGTCTCTATAATCTCCTGAGTCTTTATGGTCTGAGTAGCCTAAATGATCTGAGTTGCCTCTATGTCCTCCACATCTTCTATGATCTACATAGCCTCTGTTACTCAAGTACATCTAGGGCTTGCAAAATCTATGCCCCAATATCCTCTATGATCTAAAGAGCTCCATGTCCTGAGTATCCTCTATTGCCTGCATATACTATGTGATCTACATAGCCTCTATAACCTGTGTACTTGTAAAGCCTGTGTAGCCAAAAGTATTATACTATACACTATGACCTTATAGCTTATATTACCTGAGTAGTCTCTATGACCTGAGTTGCCTTTATGACCCGTGTAGACTTATATGACTTTAGAAAAACCATATGAAATGTGCAGCATCTATGACCTGTTTATGCTCTTTTGTCTTTTAAGACTTTAAGGCCTGAATAGTCTAAACACTCTTAGTAGTCCTAAGGATCTTTGTAGCCTCTATTACATGTATAGCCTCTAAGACCTGCTTAATCTTTTATGGCCTGAGTGGCTTAAGAGACCTGGTAGTTCCTATATTTTGCATAGGCTCTGTTGCCTCAATAACCTGAATAACCACTATAAATTTTGAAGTCTCTATAACCTGCATAGCCTCTATGGCCTGAGTATCTTCTATGTCATATGTAGTTACTATGACTTGCATAACCTGTACAATGTGCATAGTCCCATATGGGCTGTAGAGAGCTTTGGGCCCGAGATACCTCTATGATGTGAGTAGCCTATTTGACCTCTGTGGCTTTGATAAACTGAAAAGCCACCTATGACCTTTCTAGCACCTTTTGCTTGAGTATCCACTACTGTCTGTGTTCCCTAAAATAAGTGCCCTTTAGGAATTAAGTAGACTCCTTGACCATAGATGCCTAAGAAGTCTCTATGAGTAGAGTAGCTTCTATGACCTGGAAACCCTCTTTAACCTGATAGCAACCTACATTGCCTTTATGGCCTAAATAGCCTAAAGGTTCTGAATAGTTCTATGAACTACTTTACCCTCTATGACCTGTGCAGCCTCTATGTCCCAAGTATCCACTTCGAATGTAGCCTCTGTGATCTGCTTAGCCTCTGTGACCTATTTAGTCTCTGTGACCTGTGTAGCCTCTGTGAGAGGGGTATTACCTATGTAATACCCCTGTCATGAGTATTTTTATGCCCTATGTAGCCTCTATTAACTATGTAGTGTTTATGGCTTCAGTAGCCTAAGTGACCTACATAACCTCTATGACCTCAACAGCCACTATGGCCTGCTCCGTCTTTATGACTTAGTATCCACTATGACTTGTGTAGTCAATAAGAGCTGCATAGTCATAAAGGACATAGTAGCCTAAATGACCTGAGTCTCTTCTATGACCTGCTGGATCACTATTACCCACATATCCTTTATGACCTGTGAAGCCTCCATGACTAGCATAATTTTCAAAATTTTTTAAAATAATTTTTTTAGTTGTTGATTGGCCTTTATTTATTGACTTATTTGTGGTATTGAGAATTGAATCCAGTGCCTCACACATGCTGGGCATGCACTGTACCAACTGAGCCTCAACCCCAGCCCAGTCTTCAAATCTTGAGTTGTCTAAATGATCTGTGGCCTGAATAGCCTCTATGTCTAGAGTACTCTCAATGCCCTGATTAGCCTCTATGACATGAGAGCCTGAGGGATTTGTGTATTCTGTGTATATACTCTATTGCCTTGGTAGCCCCTAGGGCCTTTGTAGACAGAATGGCCAGTGGAGCTTCTGTGGCTTTGCATAGCTTCTGTGGTCTGAAGAAACTTCTATGGCTTGCACAGCATCAGGTTTTTGCCCTGAGTATCATAAAGGAGCATATGTGACCTCAGCAGGTATTATGACCTAGGAAGCATCTATGGGCTGAGTAGCGTATATGTCCTGTGTAGTCTCTATAACTTGCATAACCTTTATGATCTGAGTAGCCTAAAGAAACTTAGTAGTCCCTTTCTCCTGTGTATTACGATAAGGCTTGAGTAATTTCTATGACCTTCATATTATTTTTGGCCTGAGTTGTCTCTAAGACCTACACAACCTCTGTCTTGAGTAGCTTCTGTCCTGTGCACCCTCTCTGACCTTAGTAGTCTCTATTACCTGAATAGCCTCTGTGATCTCTGGCATCTCTATGGTCTATGTAGATTCTATCTCCTAGCTTGCCTGTATAAAATTGTATAGCCTCTACAAATAGCATAGCCTCCAATAACTGTTTAGTGTCTATGAACTGTTGCCTCTATGAAATAAACTCTATGACCAGCACAGCCTCTATGAGTTCCATAGCCTTTATGGCCTGAGATGCCTAAGTGACCACTTTAACTTCTATATCTGCATAGTCCCTTGACCTGTATAATCTTTATGTCCTGAGTTACCTAGATGACCTAAGTAGCCTCTATGAGCTAAGTAGCATCTATGAAATGCATAGCCTCTTTGATCTGCATAGATTCTATAACCATCATTTACTCTATGATTTATACAAATTCTGTGGCCTATGATCTGAGGTAGCCTCTATGACCAGCATTACCTCAGTGATCACAGAATATTCTATTACTTCAATAGGCCCTTTGTCCTCCAGATATGTGTAAGCTCTATGAAATAAGTAGCTTCAAGGACCTATAAAACATCTATGACCTGAATAGCTGCTGTTTTCTCAGTACCTTCTATGTCTGGGATAGCCTCTGTGACCTCAGTAACCTATAATATATCCATCTCGTCTGTGACCTGCATAGCCTGTATCATCCAAGGAGCCTTCAAGACCCATACATCACTCTGTAACCACTAGAAGGAAAAGCAGGCCCAAATCTTCATCATGTTAGCTTAGGAACTAAATTCCCAATAAGACTCCCAAAGCACAAGCAATAAAATCAAGAATCAATAAATGCTATGGTATCAAACTTAAAAAAAAAAAAAAAAAAAAAAAAAAAAACTTCTTCACAGCAAAAAACAATCAAGAATGTAAAGAGAGAGCCTACAGAATGACAGAAAATCTTTGCCAACTGCAACTCAGATATGGCAATAATCTCCAGAAATATATAAAGAACTCAAAAAATTTAAAACATACACACACACACACACACACACACACACAACCCAATCAATAAATGGGCAAAGAAACAGAAGAGACACTTCACAGAAGAACACATATGATTAGTAAACAAATTCATGGAAAAAATGTTCAACATCTCTAGCAATCAGAGAAATGCAAATTAAGACTACACTGAGATTTCATCTCACTCCAGTCAAAATGGCAATTATCAGGAATACAAGTAACAACAAATGTTGTCAAGAATGTGGAGGGAAAGATTCACTTATAGAAGGCTGGAGGGACTGAAAGTTGGTGCAACCATTCTGGAAAACAGTAGGGAGATTCCTCAGAAAACGTAAAATGGACCACCATTTGACCCAGCTATCCCATTCCTTGGTTTATACCAAAGGAGTTAAAATCAGCATACTACAGTGACACAGCCACATCAGTGTTTATAGCAGCTCAACTCACAATAGCTAAGCTATGGACTAACATAGTTGCCCTTAAACAGATAATATATAAAGAAAATATGGTATATATACACAGTGGAATATTATTCAGCCACAAAAAGAATGAAATGATGGCATTTGCAGGTAAATGGAGGGAACTAGGAATTCTCATGCTAAGTGAAATAAGCCAATCCCACAAAACAAAGGCTGAGTGCTCTCTCTGATAGGTGTATGCTAACACATAATAAGGGTGGAGGGAGGGAAGCATAGAAATCCTTTGGATTAGAAAAAGGAAAAGTAAGGAAAAGGAGAATGGGAAGAAGAAAAACAGAATGAGTTGGACATAACTTTCCTATATTCATATATGAATACATGAACAGTGTAACTCCACATTATGTACAACCACAAGAATGGGAAGTTATACTCTATGTATGTATAATGTGCAATACATTCTACTGTCATGTATATCTAAAAAGAAATTCTTTTATGACATGTTAAACCTGTATAACCTGCATAGAATTTCTGGTCTGAGTTTCCTCGGGCAGCATAACCTCTAGGGATTGAGTATCCTGTATGGTCTGTGCGGCCTCTATGTATATGATTGCCTCTAGGACCTGAGTAACTTTGTGACTTTATAAAACTCTCTGGTCTTGTTACCTAAATGACCTGAGTAATCTGAACTGCCTGTATAGCCTAGTTTCTAAGACCTGTGAAATCCTTTATAGCATGAATATATAAATGATCTGAGCACCTTCTATGGTCTTAGTAGACTTATTCTATATTGCTTCAGTGTTTGGAGATGCCTTTCTGACCTCTGTAATCTAAGTTACTTTATTATAATATATAAAGAAACAATTAAATTTATTATTTAATTTATTTAATATTAAATATTATTACCTTATTATAATATATAAAGAAAAATATTATGAATATATGAAGATATGACCTCTATGACCTGATATCCTGTATGATCTGCATAAAATCTATCGGTTGGGTAGTCCCTATGACTGCATGACATCTATTTTTTGAGTAGCCTGTATTGACTGCATACCCTCTATGACTCAAAGAGCATATAAATTGAGTAGACTTATATACAATGTAAATTCTGTGATATGCATAGCCTCTTTGACAAGTGTTTGTATGACTGCACCAGTCCCTATGGCCTGAATAGCCTCTAAAATAAATAGCACCCTTGACCTCCATTGTTTATATGACCAGGCCTGCAAAGCCTCTATGAACACCATAGCCTTTATGGCCTCAGTAACCAAAAGGAGCTGAGTAGTCATCATGAGAACAGGTGCCATTATGACCTGGATAGCCTCTGTGTAGCCTGCATACCCAGTATGACTTAAATAGTCTAAATGACTTAAGTAGCCTGTATGACCTTAGTTGTCTCTATGACTAGATTAGTCTCTATGATCTGAGTATATTCTATATTTGGCATAACCACTATGATCTGAGTAGTCTAAATTATCTGTGTAGCCTCTATTAACTTGTAGTCTTATGATTTGAATAGCATGATTTAGTAGCCCTCATGACATGTGTAGTCTCTCAAACCTGAGCAACAATTATGACCTGAGTACCCTCCATGATCTGCTTAACATTTATAACCTCATAACCCTTATGACCTGTGTAGCATCTATAGCCCAAGAATTCTAAATGACTTAATTAGCCTCTATGTCCTGAGTCACCTCTATGACCTGAGTAGCCTAAATATTTTAGTAGCCCCTATGACCTGTGTAGCCTCTATGAAAGTCTTAGTCTCTATGGTCTGAGTATACACTATGTTCAGCATAAGCCACCACTACTTGAGTAGTCCTCGTGACTTTTGTGGCCTCTGTGTAGTCTTATGGCTTGAGTGGCATAAATTGCATTAGTAGCCCTTATGGCATGGGTAGCCTCTCTAACCTGCACAATTGTTATGACATGAGTCATAACCAAACTTTCCATGACCAAACTTTCCATGATCTGCATAACCTTTATGACCTTGTTGTCCTTATGATCTGAGCAATTTTTATGTCCTGAAGCCTCAATTGCCAGCATACCCTCTATTACTTGAGCAGCCTCCATGTACTTGAGTACCATCTAGGACCATCAAAATCTCTATGACTTGCGTGGCCCCTATGGCCTGGGAAGCCTAAATGACTCAAGCAGCCTTTGTCATCTTGGTATGACCTATATGACCAGCCTAAATTATATAATCCGTGAAGATTTTATAACCTGAGTATTACCTGCCTAACTTACTTTGCCGCAGTCTGGCTGGGCACAATTCAGGAGCCACTTGTCAAAGGAAACAAACTTTATTTTTAGAACCACATATGCCAAACAAAACAGCTCCTCAGGAAAAACCTTCAGAGCCCAACTGCCACCACCGGATTCCCACAAGCCTGTCAACCTCCCCCACTCCTCCTGCTCTTGGGGCTGATTGGCTGGGTCGCGTGGGAGGAGCCAAAAAGTCCCCCAATGAGCAGCTCCATGGTCTGAAAGGGTGGGGAAACAGCCCAATGAGCATCACCGCAGAGGAGCCAATCAGTTGGCAGCTAGAAGTTGCTGGGGCCGCTGTGAGCCAATCATCAGCTGGCAGCTGGAAGTTTGCTGGCAGCTGGAAGTTTGCTGGGGCCCCTTCTGGCTGTGGCTCTCAACATCTCCCCCTCTCTGTTTAAACAACAAGCATGTGGCTTAGGGACCGTGCCTGCCTTAGGTTGTCCAATAGTACATATGGTCCTTACCCGTTATTGGATGAGCTGACCTCAAGGCGTCAGCCTCCTGTCTTAGGTTGGTACCATTGCAATTGGATCTTACCCATCACTGACTACCAGTCCAGCATACAGCCACACCTGTGGATAGTTCTTTGTACCAGCGGGGGGGGGGGGTGAGGTTCTTTGCCTCAACTCTGTTGGCCCCCAAATTTTAGCTGAATGACCATGACAAGCAGAAGGGAAGAAGATACACCAAGCCAATTGACGGCTCCTTTTGGAAAAATTGTACCACCAATTTTACCATCAGCAAAAATACCCCAACACTACCACAAGTCACTGTACCAACAGATAGTTCACAATGCATACAAGTGAGTTCACAATGCATACAGTGATTCATAGTCCAGGCAAGTTCTGCAAGCAGTTCAGTGATGGCTATTGCAGAAGCTGTAGATTGGTTTTACCTTTGTGTTCACCGGCACTGGGATGAAGATAGGAATTCTGGCAATAATGGCTAAAGAAAAAATTATGTAACATTCCAGAAGGCACTAAAATAAAACAATTTTCTTAACAATTTACATTATATTGAACATAATTATTAAATATAATGAAAAGAAAAGGTGAAAGTAAACAAACAGATCTGTTAACCTCCATTTTTGTTCACATATTAAAACAATCCTCAACAGCTGTTTACCCAATTTAAATTAAACCATTTAAATCATGTGAAAAAAATATATTTGGATCCATTTTTTCATGAGCGCTCATTATATATGATATATGGACATACGTACATTCAAACATACAACATAAAACACAAGTGTGCACACAACACATAACATAATAGTCTCCATTGCAATGTTTTAAAACTGTCTCCATTGCAATGTTTAAAAACTTTATAGTCAAAAAATAGAACTGATCAGCAAAACATTAACCTAGGTCTGTATGAGTTCAAAAAACAAAATAGAACTTCATGATGTGGGAAAGGGTAATAATAAAATAGATATTGAAAAAAGCATCCTGGTTCTGTCGCAGATGTAAGAATAGCCAAACTGGACTTTTGGATATTAGTTGTTATGGATTTGAGCCAAATCATCTTCTTTTTGGTCTGTAGAAATCGCTTTAGTTAATCTTTCTGGAATCCAAATTGGCTCTTGTTCTCCCTGTGGAAACACATAAACAGACCCCCGACTCCAGACAATTACTGGGTCAGGACCTTTCAATTGTCCTGTTAAAATATCCTTCCAAAGTACCTTGGGCTTATGCACATTTTTTGGACACATATGCCTTTCCGAAGCACTAAGTCCTGATGAATCCAAATTTTAAAAGTTTAGAGTAAAAGGGTTATTTTAAGTTTATCTTTGGGGAATATATACCCCATCCCAATTCCCTCTTTTTGATTTAATAAGAACATTTTAATAGTTTGATGAGCTCTTTCAACTATGCCTTGTCCTTGTGGATTGTATGGGATTCCTGTTATATGAGTAATGCCAAATGATGAGCAAAATTGTTTAAAAGAGGTAGAAGTATAACCAGGGCCATTATCTGTTTTTAACTGTTTTGGAATGCCCACAGTGGCAAAATTTTGTAAGCAATGAGCTATAATATCTTTAGTTTTTTATCCGGCATGAAGGGATCCCATCAAAAATCCAGAAGAAGTATCAACTGTAACATGCAAATATTTTAATTTTCCAAATTCTGGCAAGTGTGTGACATCCATCTGCCAAATATGGTTAGGTATCAGTCCTCTAGGATTGATTCCAAGATTAACTTGTGGTAAAAAGGTCACACAATTTTGACATTGTTTTATTATTTGTCTAGCTTGTTCCTTAGTTATTTTAAAACGCTTTTGTAAAGTATTAGCATTGACATGGAACGTTTTATGAAAATTTGTAGCTTCTTCTAGTGTAGAGAAAATATGTATGTCATGTGTAGTTTTATCTGCTAAAACATTGCCCAAACTAAGGGCTCCAGGCAATCCTGTATGTGCCCTGATATGTCCTATAAAGAACGGATCTTTTCTGTCCCAGATTAGACTTTGTATAGTGGAAAGCAAAGAGAAAACAGTAGAGGAAGGGGAAATCCTACCAGCAAATTCAAGGGATACTATAGCATTAACTATATCCTGACTATTGGAAAATAAATTAAATACAAAATCTTTAAACATCACAAAAGCTTGTAATACTGCATTAAGCTCTACCCTTTGAGCTGATTGTTTGGGTACTAAAAATGTAAAAGTTTGATCAGGTGTAACTATTACTGCTGTACCATTATTTGACCGATCAGTGAATATATTTGGAGCATTCATGATAGGTGTTTTTCTTGTCATTTTTGGAAAAATTACAGGATGCAATGACCAAAAAGACAATAAAGGATTAGATGGTAAGTGATTATCAAATGAAATATTAGATTTGCACATGATTATTGGCCAAGTATTTAACTCATTAGCTAACTCATCAATTTGATTCATTGTATATGGAGTAATGATTTTATTGGGAGAAATTCCAAACACTCCCTTTGTTGCTTTTATTCCTTTGAGTATTAATTGTCCTACAGACTCAGGATAACTAGTAAGAATAGTGTTAGGAGAATAAGATAAATGTACCCATAATAATGGACCTTCTTGCCAAAATACTCCTGTAGGAATATTATTTGTTGGTATTACAATAAATAATAAAGGCAAACTTATATCAATTCTATCCAATGCATATTTTCCATATATGTTTCAATGATTTTTAATGCCTTTCTTGCTTCAGGCATTAACATTCGGGGTGAATTTGGATCTGATGGACCTTTTAGGCTATCAAATAAAGGTCCCAACTCTCCTGTTGGTATACCTAGATAAGGCCTTATCCAATTTATGTCTCCTAATAACTTTTGAAAGTTGTTAATTGATTTGAGTTGATCTACTCGTATTTGAATTTTTGGTGGACGGCCCATGGTTGAGGATAATAGAACTCCTAAATAATTAATTGGAAAATTTAATTGTACTTTATCTATTGCTATCTCTAGATTATATTTTTTAATAAGTTTGTAAGTGTGGCATAACATTCTAGCAATGTGTTTTTATCTTTATGTGCTAATAATACATCATCCATATAGTGAATTATTTGTAGTTCAGGATTTTGATTTCTAAGTGGCTGGATTACTTTGTTAACATAAATTTGACACATAGTTGGGCTGTTAGCCATCCCTTGAGGGAGTACTTTCCATTCATATCTCTGATCAGGACCTTCATGATTCAGTGCAGGGATAGTAAATGCAAAACTTGGACTATCCTCAGGATGAATTGGAATTGAAAAAAAAACAATCTTTAATATCTATAACTAAAACATACCAGGTTTTTGGCAAGGCAGACAATTGAGGAATCCCCGATTGAGCAGGTCCCATAATAACTATCTCATTATTAATGGCTCTTAAATCTTGCAATTATCTCCATTTACCAGATTTCTTTTTGATGACAAAAATTGGAGTATTATGGGGAGATACAGAAGGTTGTATATGTTCTTCCGCTAATTGTTGTTTGACCAGGTCATGGGCTGCTTGTATCTTTTCTTTAGTCAGGGGCCACTGAGGAACCCATACTGGTCTTTCTGATTTCCAAGTAATTTTTATTGTCTCAGTGGCCCATTCTGAAAATCCAACCCATGTCTCTCCGTTCCTTGATCTATTTGTATCAGTGCTGCTATACCTTGTTCTTGTTTTTCTAATCTTTTTCCTTTCCTAAAACCTTGTCTAGTCATAATAGTGGGTGCATTTTGGTTGATGTTATTTGTTAATGTCAACCCTAATTGATCTAGGACATCTCGTCCCCATAAATTTACAGGAAGATGATCCAATACATATGGCTGTATAGTTCCTTCACATCCTTCAGGATCCTTCCAATCTAATACCTTTGCACTTCTATGGGGATTAGTCACCACTCCTAGGCCTCAAAACGTTTGAGTGGCTTGTTTTAATGGCCAATGTTTTGGCCATTCTTGATGAGAGATGATGCTAAGGTCTGCACCTGTATCCAGTAGGTCATTAAATTCATGTCCTTGAATATTTAGTTTTAGCATGGGGCGAGAATCTAAATTTAAAGAAAGCATAGCCCAATCTACACCTGTGGAGCCTAATCCATTGGAACCTCTTTCTACAGTACGACTGGAAAATGTATCATATAGGCTGGGTATTATTAGTAACTGTGCTATTCTATCTCCTTGTAAAATTACTGATACACCCTTTGGAGAACTGGCTATAAATTTTATTTCACCTTCATAATTGGGATCAATTACCCCAGGACTTATCATAAGACCTTTTTGAGTAGAAGAGTTGCGTCCCAATAATAAGCCTACTGTTCCTTTGGGAAGAGGTCCTTTTACCCCTGTGGGAATGATTTGAACTCCCATCTCTGGAGTTAGTACTGATCTGGCAGAGGCGCAGATGTCCAATCCTGTGCTCCCTCTGGTTTGTCTGACGAGGGATCTGATGCACAATGTGTCCTGGGCACTACCCTGATGGGGTTGCTGTGTTCCACCAGTGCTCCATATATTTGTGGTTTTTGGCCCTGGGGCATTGCGCTCCCCTGTCCATTTTTTGGCAATGGAGCCCGATGCCTTTCTCCACGATATCGTGGATAAACAACTGGTCCTTGCTCACTTTTTGATAATGGAGTACCCTCTATGGTGGTTTGAGAACGGCATTCATTACCCCAATGTCTCCCTCTATGGCATCATGGGCAAATGCCCGGTATTCTACTCCTTTGATACCTAGTTTTGTTAAATCCTCCTCCTATGGGGCAATTCCTTTTAAAATGTCCTGTTTGTTCACAATTGTAGCATGTTCTTGGCCTTGCATCTAAAGCCTGTTTTACTGCAGCTGCCACGACTTGCCCTTGTTCTAAAGTCTGTTTTACTGCAGCTGCCACAACTTGCTCTTGTTCATTAATGTCTCTACATAATTTAATATATGTGTTTAAGTCTTCATGTTTCCATGGTCTAATGACTTCTCTGCACCAATGATTCACTTGCTCATAAGCCAGTTGTTTTAGTAATGGCATTGCTTGTTTTGTTTTCCCCAAAACTCTGGTAGCTGTTTGAATAAGCCTATCTACAAATTCAGCATAAGGTTCATTAGCTCCTTGTATTACCTTAGATAATTGACCTTGTAAACCTCCATGTCCTTGTAAAGTCTTCCATGCCTTAACTGCATCTGCAGCAATTTGTGCGTATACACCAGGATCATATGCAATTTGTTGCTGCTGACCCTCATAAGGTCCCTTTCCTAACAACATATCTATATTTCTCTGAGGATAACCAGCTGCTGCATTTTGCCTAGCCATCTATTTGCAAAATTCCTCATTGGCAACCTTCCTTAACAGGTATTTTCCTCCATTTAGCACACCTTTACACATATCAGCCCAATCTGCTGGTGTCATGTTCCAGTTGTTAATGGATTCGACCATGCTTACAGTGAAGGGTGCTTGAGGACCATAGGTTGTTACAGCCTCTTTTAGCTGCTTCACTGTTTTGAAATTTAAAGCATGTTGAATTCACTGTCCTCCTGCTTCAAATACAGGGCATGTTAATATTTTAGATCCTGTCTCAGGATCCCAACTATCAACTGCAGGGGTGGGGGCCTCCCAGCATATGGAGGTGGCACTGTTGGTTGGACACTTACGTCCTCTGGTGATAGAAAGGTGTTAGTAGCAGTCTCCTATAGAGGTGGCACTGTTGGTTGAACACTTACGCCCTCTGGTGATAGAAAGGTGTTAGTAGCAGTCTCCTGTTGTAACTTTTCCCCTGATGGCTTTTTCTGCTCTAAGCTTTCTTCCTCTATCTGACTAGCTCGAAAGACCTTCTCTTTTACTTGAATCTTTTCCTCCCTCTGACTAACTTGAGAGACCTTCTCTTTTACTTGAATCAGTATGTCTTCTCCTTCCTCTACCTTTGTCTGAACTGAAGGCTTTGGACTGAGCAAACAAGATACCAATGCTCACAATGTCAATGTGCCAACTGGCAGATTTCCTGGGCTTTTCTTTTCTATTCTTTTTAAATCTTCACCATGATGGTTCCATTGTGATATATTCAACAACTCCTCCTTAAAAAGCCATGGGCCACATTTTTGCATTGTATCAACGTATGCCCTGACTGCTCTTGATTTTACTGGGATGCCTCCTTCCTCTAACAATTTACTTAACACTCCTTCAGTTTGTTTTTTTACTAATTTCTGATCCCATATTTCTACTATAATACAACCCAACAAGATAACACCAACAAAACTGAAATAGAGTGAAACAAAATTGGAACAACACAAAATCATTATAATAGCCTCCTGAAATGTCCATCCGTCCTTTCTCCCTATCTGTTCCTCAGATGTGAGCGGTTTTTCTTCGATCTTACACATCTCCAGGGACAGGCAACTTAAAACAAAAGTGAAGCAAAACAAAAGAATAATCTTAAAATGGCTACCCATCCTCTCACCCTGCCCTCAGGGGCGAGCAGTTTACCTTATCACTTACCCTCAGTCGTTCCCCGTGGGGCCCACCAAATGCCGCAGTCTGGCTGGGCACAATTCAGGAGCCACTTGTCAAAAGAAACTAACTGTATTTTCAGAACCACACATGCCAAACAAAACAGCTCCTCAGGAAAAACCTTCAGAGCCCAACTGCCACCACCGGCTTCCCACAAGCCTGTCAACCTCCCCCACTCCTCCTGCTCTTGAGGCCGATTGGCTGGGTCGCGTGGGTGGAGCCAAAAAAAGTCCCCCAAGGAGCAGCTCCGTGGTCTGAAAGGGTGGGAAAACAGCCCAATGAGCATCACTGCAGAGGAGCTAATCAGTTGGCATCTAGAAGTTTGCTGGGGCAGCTGTGAGCCAATCATCAGCTGGCAGCTGGAAGTTTGCTGGCAGCTGGAAGTTTGCTGGCAGCTGGAAGTTTGCTGGGGCCTCTTCTGCTGTGGCTCTCAACATCTCCCCCTCTCTGTTTAAACCACAAGCATGTGGCTTAGGGACCATGCCTGCCTTAGGTTGTCCAATAGTACATATGGTCCTTACCCATCTTAGGTTGGTACCCTTGCTGGAAGTTTGTTGGCAGCTGGAAGTTTGCTGGCAGCTGGAAGTTTGCTGTGGCCCCTTCTGGCTGTGGCTCTCAATAATACTTGGCCTCAGTATTCTGAATGTCCATTCTAGCCCCTATGACCAGCAAAGGCACTATGTCCTGTGTAGACTCTATGTTCTCAGAAGCTTATAACCTGTGTAACCTTTATGACTTGCATATACTCTAAGATTTACTGAGCCTCTATGGCCTGAGTAGACTCTGTGAACTCACAGTCCCTATGACCTGAGTAGACTTTATGTTCTGAATATTATAAATGGCCTCAGTAGCCTATATGACCTCAGGAAATGACCAAACTTTCAGAGCCTATATGGCATAAATAGCCTCTATGACCAGCATAGGCTCTATGACGAGCATAGGCTCTATAATTGGTGCAGCCTCTATGTGTAGCTTTTATTTCCTGTATATCCTCTATGAACTGAATATCCTTTATGGCCTGAGTAGCTTAAATGACCCTAGTAGCCCTTATAACTAGCTTGACCTCTATGACTTGCTTAGTCTAAAAAGCCTGAATATCCTCTATACCTTGTATATAGTCTTTAATGACTGAATATACTTTATGGCCTGTGTAAGCCAATGACTAATATAGACTATGTGACCTGCATATTATTATTGTCTGAGTAGCATGAATGTTATTAGGAGCCCCTGTGACCTTCATAGCCTCTATGGTCTGAACAATCATTATGTCCTGAGAATTCACTACTTGTATAGTCTCTTTGACCTCAGTAGCCTCTATGACCTGAGGAGCCTCTTGAAGCCTCTATTGCCAGCATACCCTTTATGAC
This sequence comes from Marmota flaviventris, assembly GCF_047511675.1. Classification (NCBI taxonomy): domain Eukaryota; kingdom Metazoa; phylum Chordata; class Mammalia; order Rodentia; family Sciuridae; genus Marmota; species Marmota flaviventris. The sequence goes on along the minus strand of NC_092498.1, from coordinate 153,171,976 downwards.
CTGAGTAGCCTTGATGAAATGTGTAGTCTCTATGACCTGTAGACCCTCTACAACTTGTGTAACATCTATGGTATAAGTAGATTCTAAGACTTGTGAATGCATTATGACCTTCACAACCTTGATGGCCTGACCAATCAAAATGATCACAGTACCTTCTATGAACTCTCTTACTCCTAAAATTCACCATTAGATTGCAACTTTGTATATTCAAATCGATTCAATCAAAAATGTTTTTGACATGAAGGGTGTCAAAAAAAACATTAATTATTGAATTTTGAAGTAGTAATTGAAGATTTAGAAATATTTTTTATCATCTTTCTATATATTTACTATAGCTATCTTAGTTTTCCAGTAATTAAAAAAAAATTAAAAGCTAATAATATTTCCCAAGTAATTGGAGGTTTAATTACACGCCGAAAAGGATAAAGAGAAATGTCATTATACTATTTAATAAAAAAGATAGTATCTTTTTTATGATCTGTTACCTATAAGTTTTAATATAATGTGATTCAATATATGACATGTATAGTCTCAGAATATACACATAAATGTTCACTGTTTTTTTTTTTTGTTTGTTTGTTTTTGTTGTTGTTTTTGGAACAAAATTCTTGCACAGTATACATAGACTTAATTGTTAAGTCTTCAGAAAAACAGATTAAAGGGGCAAGAGAGATGACTCAGTGGTAGAGCAATTGCCTGGCATGAATGAGCCCTGGGTTCAATCCCCAGCACCACACAAAAGACAGACAGACAGACAGACAGACACACACACACACACACACACACACACACACACATACACACCAAATAAAAATTCTCATTAATGAGTCATTTTCCTTTGAAATAATTACCTAGGTGAAAATTATGTTTTCTCCAGTTTTCATGACTGAACGTGTTAGTTAATCTTTGAATTATAATAAATAAAATATCTTCTCATGGATGAGCTATTGGTACTATACTGATATCTGAGGCTTACTCTATTTCTATCAAATCAACTAATGACTCTCAGTTAATTTTAAGATAGTTAAAAGTAATGCCACATCCTCTATATGTATAGAAATTCTAATAACTCTCATATTAAGAAATATATGGGGCATAAAGACCTTGCTATAATTTTCTTATTAACGTTTTTCCTCAATAATATATATTTTGTTGTTTTGTAAGGAATGCATGTTGAACAGAGGTTTTTCTGCAGACATGACATGCATGAGATTTTGACACAGTATGAATATTTCCATGTTGAATAACAGACTTAAATAAAACTGTGACATATTCTTTATATTTATAGAGCTTTTCTTGAGTTTGAAATCTATGGTGATTTATAAGATGTGAGTTTCCTTTAAATGCTTTGCCACATTCTCTATATTTGTAGGTTTTTTCATTGCTTTGACATCTCTGCAGTTCATAAAATGTTGAGCTTTGTGTAAAAGATTTGCCATTTTTTAATGGTATGAATTTTTTGGTTATCAATAAGCTGTGATCTAATGGCAGCACTTTGTTTTTGGGGGTTTTGTTTTGTTTTACATTCTTTACATTTGTAAGGCTTCTTTCAAGTATGAATTCTCTGGTGCTTGGTAAAACTTAAAGAATACTTAAAAACTTTGCCACATTTTTTACATTTGTATGGCTTTTCTCCAGTGTAAATTCTCTGGTGAACAGTAAGTTCTGATTTAACACTAAATGCTTTGCCACATTCTTTATATTTGTATGGCTTTTCTCCAATGTGAATTCTCTGGTGAACAATAAGGCCTGATCTAACACTAAAAGCTTTGCCACATTCTTTACATTTGTATGGCTTTTCTTAAGTTTGAAATCTCTGGTGAAAAGTAAGGTCTGATTTAACACTAAAAGTTCTGCCACATTCTTTACATTTGAGTGGCTTCTCTCCTGTATGCATTCTTTGGTAAACAATAAGACCTGAACTTTGATTAAAAACTTTGCCACACTCTTCACATTTGTAAGGCTTCTCTCCAGTATGCATAGTCTGGTGAGCAATAAGGTTTGACCTAACAGTAAAAGCTTTACCACATTCTTTACATTTGTATGGCCTCTCTCCAGAATGAATTCTCTGGTGAACAATAAGTCTTGAACTTCGAATAAAATCTTTGCCACATTCTTTACATTTGTATGGCTTCTCTCCAGTATGAATTATCTGCTAGTCAGTAAGGTTTGTTCTTTGATTAAAACTCATGCCACATTATCCGCATTTGTAGGGCTTCTCTCCAGTATTAAGTTACTGGTGAACAATATGGGTTGAGTTTTGACTAGAAGTTTTGCCACATCTGTTACATTTATACAACTTCTCTCCAGTGTGAGCTTTCTAGTGAATAATAAGGTTTGACTTTTGACTAAAAGCTTTGCCACATTCTTCACATTTGTATGGCTTCTCTCCAGTATGGATTCTGTGGTTAACAGTAAGGCCTGACATAACACTAAAAGCTTTGCCACACTCTTCACATTTGTAAGGTTTTTCACCAGAATGCAGCCTCTGGTAAACACTAAGGCTTGATCTATTACTAAGAGCTTTGCTACATTCTTTACAATTGTATGGCTTCATTCCAGAATGAATTCTCTGGAGAACAATAAGTCTTAACTTTGATTGAAAGCTTTCCCACATGCCTCACATTAGTATGGCTTCTCCCCAGTATGAATTCTCTGGTGAACAGTAAGGCTTGACCTTCGACTAAAATCTTTGCCACATTCATTACATTTGCAAGTCTTCTCTCCAGTGTGAATACTGTAGTATTTAATAAGGGTTGAATAATTGTTAAAGTCTTTGACACACTTCTTAAATTGGTATGGTCTTTCTCCACTGTGAATCTTCTTGTGTTTAGTAAGGGTTGAAGTTTGCATATAAGCTTTGCCACATTGTTTATATATGTAGGGCTTATCACTGCTATGATAAAGAATTGAAGAATCTTTAAATGCTTTGACACATTCTTTAAAATTGTATGGCTTCCCTCCAGTAAGGATTCTCTCCAGTTCAGTAATGCTTGTAATTTTATTTAAAGTTCTTTCACATTCCTTACATCTGTAATTCTTTTCTTGAATATCTATGCTTGGATGGCTCAATTGTGAACACTGATGGGAAACTTTCTCATATTGATTATGTATGTAAAGCTTCTTTGTCAAATGATCACAGTGATGTTTTCTACAATATTAAAAAATAAATAAATTTTTATGAGTTTCACAGAATTCATGTTCTTCACCAATATAAATATACTGGTAATTTCTTAGGATAGAGACCTAAGGTCTATATAGTCTTAAAAAATTTATCATAAATGATAAATGATTTATGTATCATAAAATATAAATGTTGAGATCTCTAAAAATATCTGTATCTGAATTTTAAATAAGACATAGTGGATAAGAACAAATATTCTCATATTCATTAAAATTCTGTTTTGGTACAAGAAGGAATTTTTTGTCCATTATAGACTTTTTATAAAGTAACAATCACATTTGTCACAGAATATTTTTTCTTTTATTTTCTAAATTCTTGTCTGTAGAAAAATTTCAGTGAATGTTTAACCCAAAGCTACATTTCAAAATATTTAAATTACTAACTGAAGCACTGAATAGTCTATAATGCAGATTTTCCAAAAATTTTTAGAGGAGAAGTATGATATAGAAAATGTTATGGAGATATATTTAAAGACACACATAGGTCTACAAAAGTGACTGGAAAATTTGAGCTGTTTTCTGAGATGTCATATGTTATTGATACTTGATGACATTAATTTTTCATTATGGATGATAATCACACAATTGCAATATTTATTATGACAAATTTTCTGACCTTAATTGTCTCACAATTTTTCATTTTCTCCTTAAATTTTGAATTTTATAGTTTCCATACCTTTCCATTACCATATTTTGAAATAAATAATGTATTCCCTGCTCTGGTGAAAATTCTTCAGCTGGATGAGAAGACATATCTGAAAAAAAATTAAAATAACAGGAGAAGGAGTCAAGATAGTGGAATAGAGGATATCTCTTCTAACTAATCTGTAGCTTGAAACCAAGAATGCAGATAGGCTGATTTCTCAGTAAGATAGATATAAACAGGAGGGTGGCAATTTACTGGAAATTAATACTAGATACTCAAAGCAGATAGAGGACTCAGGAAGTTGGTGATAATAAAATAGGTAAGAAATCTCCTATGCTACTGCTGCTGCCACTAGTATCAACCATAAAAGTCCCCCTATAAGCAAAGTGGAGGGATAAGGAAATTATAGGAACCTACACATGTAGGATGTCTGAGGCATGTCTGGGGATGGAGAGAGCAAAGATGAAAGACACTGCAGGACTAACCTGAAATATATGCTGTACAATATAACCATACACAAAGGAGACACATGTCGCCTAGCTGCCCTCATACGAAAGAGGAAGGAGACATTTTCCAGCCATGCTACAGGGGCTGGCAGATATAGAAGCTGACTTGACTCCTGGCAAACCTGAGCTGGGCCCTAAATATAGGGCTGACAAAACCTCACTGCATTGCAGAAAATATGCCTAAGTTACCAGGAGAAAATCAGACTCAGAAAGGAGCATACAGATTACAGGCTGTGTAAACCCACTAGGCTCTACTCCTTCCACTTTGCATTGGTGGCCTGCAGGATAGGGGGGAGATATGTGCCTGGCCAAGAACTTGAAAGGATAGGAGTAGGAATGACTGAGATTAGAGACTAAACCAAGAAACCAGGAAACATGGGATCCACTGTTGATAGAGGGGTCAAAGGATCAGCTCCTTTGCCACATAATTAGGGCAGAGTGTCCTGGCACAGACCACAGAATGCCAGGATGTAGAGGTGCACCAATTCAAAATCTTCAAACCAATCACAAATCAACAAAGAATCTAGAGCCTACTTAGTCCTAAACCCACCTCCAGGAGTTCCATCTATGGGATCTCCTCTCACATAACACTTCCATTGACTCCACACGGAAAGTGGAGCAGACTTCACACTCCTGCCCACCCCACCTAACACTGTTGAGAAAGGAAGCTGAAAAATTATTGAACTCAAATGGAAAGTATTCTTTAACTCTTAGTTCACATTTATTTTTCTTTTCCTATTTAATTGTGAGCTGAGTTGTTCATGAACACGTATACATATACATACTTGTCTCTTTCCTAGCATTTTTTGAAGGAGGTTATTTTTATGGCTCAGTCTTTTTTTTTTTTTAGTTCTCAATGGACTTTCATTTTTTTATTTATATGTGGTGCTGAGAATTGAAACCAGTGCCATACACATGCTAGATAAATGCTCCACAACTGAGGGACAACCCCAGCCCAATGGCTCAGTCTTCTGAGGGCTAGGATGTTTGAATAGAATATATCAGTTTGGTTTGAATTCCAAATGTTGTTTTAAAAATATATATTATATATATTTACTTAGTTATCATATATTTCCCTTGATTGTTTCTCTCTTTTCTTCTGTTAGTAGCCATAAACATTTTTTCTACCATTCACTTTTCCTTTAATTTTTCACTTTTATTTTCTCTCATTCCTCACAATCATCACACCCTACATCTCTTCTTTTCTCTCCTTATTCATTCAAAATCATAAATCCTTTTGCAAATATATTATTTTTATTGTGGGCAATAACTGACCACATCATTTCTGTTTACTGTCTCAATTAACATTATAAATGTAATAGCAGAAACTGTTTGGTTTCATGCTGTATATTTGTTTGCATTGGTTGTCTCCCCCTAAATGATGAGGTACTGCAAAGCATCAGGGAAAATATAATTTCACACAGGTACAAACTCTCCTGCCTCAGAGCCATACTTTTAGACTGTGGACACATAAACAAAATAATAAAGCAAGGAAAAAAATTACCCCAAACAAACCAAAAATACATAAATAATCAACACCACAGTGGAAAAATGTCAAAGAAGATGTTTAGAAACTTCAGAGTTCAACTGACCTGTGAGTAAAGGGTAATGTAAGAAGTGAAATCAAAGAGAAAATGAAAGATCACTTCAATATACATATTCTGGAAAAAATCAAGAAGAAATTCTCAAAATGAAGGAATCAATAAATCAAATTAGAAATTTAATGGAAAGCATCACCAGCAGACAAGACCACTTTCAAGATATGAAGGCTTGGAGGTTCAAACCAAAAGAATGCACAATCTTCTCAATGAAATAGTACAAGAAAATTCTCCAAGCATAAGGAATGAAATAGTAAATCAAATACAGAAGGCTAAGAGGACCCCAAATATACAAAATTACAATAGACCCTCATCAAGGCACATTATAATGAAAATGCCTAACATACAGATTATGAATAAAATTTTTAAGTGGCTACAGAAAAACAGCTGGTCACATTTAGAAGGAAACATTTCATACCAGCATGGATGTCAGCTGATTTTTCAATCCAGACCACCAAACTAGGAGGTCCTGGAATAATATCTACCAAGCTCTTAAAGAAAATATATCCCTAACAAAAATACTATATCCAGAAAAATTCAAAATTGATGATTAAAAAAAACTTTCAATAATAAACAAAAGTTAAAATAATTCACAATTAGAAAGCCAGCACCCATCATTTGTTGATAAACAGATAGAACTGGAGATGGAACTACCACACTAAGTGAAATAATCCAGTGACAGAAAACCAAGTGTCAAATGTGCTGTCTGATATGTGAATACTAACCCCTAACAAGTAAGGATGGGGGGATGTACACAAGTTCATTGGATAAGACAAAGGGGAAAGAAAGGAAGGGAGGAAGGATAGGAATAGGAGAGACAGCAGAATGATTTGAACATAACTTTCCTACACTCATGTATGTATACATGACCAGTGCAACTCCACAACATATTCAACCACAATAATGGGATCAAAATTGTAATGGGTTGCACCTCATGTGTGTATAATATGTCAAAATACACCCTATTGACTAAAATCAACAAATGACAACAAAATAATATTCAATATTTCATGAGGAAATGAAAAATAAAATTGAAACCCAGTAAAAGGAAGAACTACAGAAGAAAAATTATCAATCAAAGGAGAAACTAATTAAAATTAAAAACCTGATATAAACCAAAATGACAAAGAATAAAAATCATTCATCTATCCGATGAATCTATCAAAGATATAGCCAAGCAGATTGGATTAAAAACCAATACCTGAGTTGCAGCTCTCATCAAGGTCCAGAAGAGGTGGTAGAGTTTGAGAATGGTGAGGATCATGCAGAGGCTCAGGAAATGAAGACAAGTGATGGGATGTCAGCCTTAAAATATTCATGAGCAGTCTATTAGCTGTGGGTACTGTGTATACTGTCAGCCCATCCATCTCACATGTGGAATCAAGCAACTAGACACACAGTGAGAGCGATCCAGAAAGAATTTTACCCAGTTGATGGTAAACTTCCAGGTCTGAAGCCTGAAAGTCCAAGATCAATTGGCTGCATCTGATGAGGGCCTCAAACTGCATCAGAACACAACATTGTCTCCCATCACCAAGGAGAGATCTTGGAACTATACAAGAGCAATACAAATTTATAGGAGAAAAATAATAACACAACAGTCATACAGATCTGGAAAGAAACATGAGCAACATGAAAAAACAAGAAAAGAAAGGGCCACAAACAATACAGAACAAATCAACAATAGAGGAGATAATAGCTACAGCAGAAAAAAAATGTCAGATAAAAATTTCAAGATATACATGGCTCAGATGATCTGGAGTCTTAAGGAGGACTTTATACAGCAAATGCAGACAATGAAAGATTACTTTCACAGTGAATTACACAAACAAATCCAAGAAGCAAAAGATAAACTCTACAGGAAGACAGAGGTTATACAAAAAAAAAAAAAGAAAGAAATCCTAGAAATGAAGGAAGTGATAAGCCAAATTAAAACCTAAAATGAGAGTATCACCAGCACAGTAGAACACTTAGAAGTCAAAACATCAGACAACAAAGACAAAGTATATCATCTCAAAAAGAGTGTAGACAGCTCAGAAAGGCTGATGAGAAACCATGAGCAGAACATCCAAGAAATTGGGATAACATAAAGAGACCAAAATTTAAGAGTTATTGGGATAGAGGAAGGTATAGAGGTCCAAACCAAAGGAATGAGAAACCTTTTCAATGAAATAATTTTAGAAAAATTTCCAGACATGAAGAATGAAAAAGAAATCCAAATCCTAGAAGCCTACAGGACACCAAATGTACAAAGCCACAAGAGATCCACACCAAGACACATTATAATAAAAATGCCCAACATAGAGAACAAGGAGAGAATTTTAAAAGACACAAGAAAAAGGAAGCAGATTACATTTAGGGGTAAACCAATTAGGTTAATGGCTGATTTTTCAACACAGACTCTGAAAGCTAGAAGATCCTGGAACAATGTATTTCAAATGCTGAAAGATAATTGGTTCCAACCAAAAATCTTGTGTCCAGCAAAATTAAGCTTCAAGTTTGAGATAAAATAAAAATCTTCAATGATAAACAAAAGTTAAAAGAATCTGTAACTAGAAAACTGGCACTTCAAAACATCCTTGGCAAAACATTACATGAAGAGAAAATGAAAAAATAACAATGAAAATCAACAGTGGTAGGTAGTACAACAAAGAGAAAAAAACTAATCAAAGAGGAAAAACAAATCAAGTTAAATAACAAAAATAAACAAACATGGCTGGAAGTACAAACCATTAACCTAAATGTTAATGGCTTAAACTCACCAATCAAAAGTCATAAGCTAGCAGACTAGATTAAAAAAAAAGATCCAACATTATGCTGCTTACAGGAGACCATCTGATAAGAAAAGACATACACAGACTGAAGGTGAAAGGTTGGGAAAAATCGTACCTCTCATAGGGACCTCAGAAATAAGCAGGGGTGTCCATACTCATATCAAATAAAATAGACTTCAATCCAAAGTTAATCAAAAGGGATAAAGAAGGACACTACATACTGCTAAAGGGAACCATTCACCAACAAGACATAACAATCATTAATATATATGCCCCCAACAATGGTGCAGCTATGTTCATAAGTCAAACTCTTCTCAAGTTCAAGAGACAAATAGACCACAACACAATCATGGGTGGTTTTAACACAACTATCTCACCACTGGACAGATCTTCCTAACAAAAGTTAAATAAAGAAACTGTAGAACTCAATAACACAATTAATAACTTATACTTAATTGATATATATATATATATATATATATATATATATATATAATATATCAACCAACATAAAGTGGATATACTTTTTTCCATGCAGCACATGGATCCTCCTCAAAAATAGACCATATATTATGCCATAGGGCAACTCTTAGCAAATACAAATAAGTAGAGATATACCATGCATTTTATCTGATCATAATGGAATGAAATTGGAAATCAACAATAAAATAAGAAAGAAAAATTCCTACATCACATGGAGAATGAACAATATGCTACTGAATGAAAGACGGGTTACAGAAGACATCAAGGAGGAAATTTAAAAAATTCTTAGAGGTAAATGAATACAAAGGCAAAATATATCAAAATCTCTGGGACACTATGAAAGCAGTACTAAGAGAAAAATTCATTGCCTGGAGTTTATTCCCTTAAAGAAGAAAAAGCCAACAAATAAATGACCTCACACTACATCTCAAAGCCCTAGAAAAAGAAGAACAAATCAACAGGAAATGCAGTAGAAGGCAGGAAATAATTAATATCAGAGCTGAAATCAATGAAATTGAAACAAAAGAAACAATTGAAAAAATTGAAAAAACCAAAAGTTGGTTCTTTGAAAAAATAAATAAGATTGACAGACCCTTAGCCATGCTAATAAAGAGATGAAGAGAGAGAACTCAAATTACTAGCATACAGGATGAAAAAGGCAATATCACAACAGACAATTCAGAAATACAGAAGATAATTAGAAATTATTTTGAAACCTTATCACTGAAATAAAATAGAAGATAGTGAAGGCACGATAAATTCCTTAAGTCATATGATCTGCCCAGATTGAGTCAGGAAGATACACACAACTTAAACAGACCAATATCAAGTGAGGAAACAGAAGAAGCCATCAAAAGATTACCAACCAAGAAAAAAAGCCCAGGACCAGACGGATATACAGCCGAGTATTATAAGACTTTTAAAGAAGGACTAATACCAATCCTCTTCAATCTATTTCAGGAAATAGAAAAAGAAGGGGTATTTCCAAATTTACTCTATGAGGCAAATATCACCCTGATTCCAAAACCAGACAAAGACACTTCAAAGAAAGAAAACTTCAGACCAATATCTCTAATTAATATAGATACAAAAATCCTCAATAAAATTCTGGCAAATCGGATACAAAAAAATATATATCAAAAAGATCGTGCACCATGGTCAAATGGGATTCATCCCCGGGATGCAAGGTTGGTTCCACATATGGAAATCAATAAATGTAATTAATCACATCAATAGGCTTAAATATAAGAACCATATGATAATCTTGATAGATGCAGAAAAAGCATTTGACAAAATACAGCACCCCTTTATGTTCAAAACATTAGAAAAACTAGGGATAACAGGAACTTACCTCAACATTGTGAAAGCTATCTACACTAAGCCTCAGGCCAGCATCATTCTAAATGGAAAAAAACTGAAGGCATTCCCTCTAAAATCTGGAACAAGTCAGGGATGCCCTCTCTCTCCACTTCTATTCAACATAGTTTTTGAAGCACTGGTTAGAGCAATTAGACAAATGAAAGAAATGAAAGGAATAACTATAGGAAAATAAGAACTTAAACTAGCACTGTTTGCTGATGATATGGTTCTATACCTAGAAGACCCAAAAAACTCTAACAAGAAATTCTGCAACTAGTAAATGAATTCAACAAAGTGGCAGGAATAAAATCAACACCCATAAATCAAAGGCATTTCTGTATATCAATGACAAATACTATAAAAATGAAATGAGGAAAACTACCCCATTCACAATATCCTCAAAAAACAAAATAAAATAAAATACTTGGGAATCAAAAAAGGAGGTGAAAGATCCATACAATGAAAAGTATAGAACCCTAAAGACAGAAAGAGAAGAAGACCTTAGAAGATGGAAAGATCTATCTTGCTAATGGATAGGCAGAATTAATATTATTAAAATGACCATATTACCAAAAGCACCATACAGATTCAATGCAATTCCAATCAAAATCCCAATGGCATTCTTCACAGAAATAGAAAAAGCAATTAAGAATTTCATGAAAAATAAGAGACCCAGAATAGCTAAAGCAGTTCTAAGCAGGAAGATTGAAATGGGTGGTATCGTGATACCAGCTCTTAAACTATACTACAGAGCATTAGTAACAAAAACAGCATGGTTCTGGCACCAAAACCGGCTGATGGACCAATGGTACAGGATAGTGGACACAGAGACTAACCTACAAAACTACAACTACCTCATATTAGACAAAGGTGCTAAAAGCATGCACTGGAGAAAGGATAGAATCTTCAACAAATCGTGCTGGGAAAACTGGAAATACATATGCAACAAAATGAAACTGAATCCCTAACTCTCACCATGCACAATAGTTAACTCAAAAAGGATCAAGGATCTAGGAAGTAAACCAGAGACTCTGCATCTAGTAGAAGAAAAAGTAGGTCCTAATCACCATCACGTGGGGCTAGGCCCCAATTTCCTTAATAAGATGCCTATAGCACAAGAATTAAAACCAAGAATCAACAAATGGGATGATTTCAAACTAAAAACTTTTTTCTCAGCTAGAGAAATAATATGTGAGGTGAATAGGGAGCCTACATCCTGGGAACAATTTTTTACCCCTCACACTTCAGATAGAGCTCTAATCTCTAGGGTATACAAAGATCTCAAAAAGCTAATCACCACAAAAACAAATAATCCAATCAACAAATGGGCCAAGGACCTGAACAGACACTTCTCAGAAGAGGATATACAATCAATCAACAAATATACAAAAAATTGCTCATCATCTCTAGCAATCAGAGAAATGCAAATTAAAACTACTCAAAGATACCATCTCACTCCAGTAAGAATGGCAGCCATGATGAAGTCAAACAACAACAAGTGCTGGCAAGGATGCGGGGAAAAAGATACACTCATACACTGCTGGTGGGACTGCAAATTGGTGCAGCCAATTTGGAAAGCAGTATGGAGATTCCTTGGAAAACTGGGAATGGAACCACTATTTGACCCAGCTATTCCTCTTCTCAGACTATACCCGAAGGACCTAAAAAGAGCATACTACCGGGACACAGCAACATCAATGTTTATAGCAGCACAATTCACAATAGCTAGACTGTGAAACCAACCTAGATGCCCTTCAATAGATGAATGGATAAAAATGTGGAATTTATACACAATAGAATATTATGCAGCAAAACCTTTTTTTAAACTTTTTAAATGTATTTTTTAGGTGTAGATGGACATAACACAATGCCTTTATTTTTATGTGGTGCTGAGGATTGAGCCTGGGTCCAAGCTGTGCTAAGCGAGCACTCTACTGCTGAGCCACAATCCCAGCCCAAGAAAATACTTTTAATAAGAAAAGATAAAGACATCAAAAGAACAGACAAGAGACTTGAACAGCCTCTCTTTTTCTGTGTGTGTGGTCCTGGGGATTGAACCCAGTGCCTTATGCATGCAAGGAAAACACTCTACCAACTGAGATATATCCCCAGCCCATAGCCTCTCTTTTTAAAATATTTTTAGTTGTAGATGTACAGAATATCTTTATTTTATTTATTCATTTTTATGTGGTAGTGAGGATCATACCCAATGCCGCACATGTGCTAGGCGAGTGCTCTACTACCTTGCTACAACACCAGCCTCTTGAATAGCCTCTTTAGATAGGTGATATCTAAGTACTCATTAATTAAAAAGGTCAACATCTTTAAGAAATTAGAGAAATAGAAAATGAGATGACATCAGATTCATAAAATTAAATAGTTAATGAAGGTATGGAATAAAAACTTGAAATGAACTACAAACGGAGTACAAGTTATTGTTATCTATTCGTGAAAACTGAGGCTATTGTTGGCGTGGTAGTGCACACCTGTAATTCCAGCAGCTTGGGAGGCTGAGGCAGGAGGATCACAAGTTCAAAGCCAGCAAAAGCAAAGCCCTAAGCAACTCAGTGAGACCCTGCCTCTAAATAAAATACAAAATATGGCTGCAGATGTGGCTCAGTGGTTGAATGCCTCTGAAGTTCAATCCTAGAGTTGTCATGGCAATGGAAACTTGAAAATCTAATGTTATCCTGCTATCGGTCCAAAATCAAAAGATGGATCTGGGTGGGACTTTCTAAAAACGTTTCTGGGATCCACAATAACTAGACTGCAGGAGGGGCACTCTATTCCTCTCCTCTCTAATAGGACCCACTGTCACCTTTTCCCCATTTCATGTTACTTCTAATAAACTCACAGTCTGCTACTCTGAACAATTTGTGTGAAATCTTCTGACTTGACTGCAAGAAACTGGGTTGGGTGGGTCTTCACACTTCCTCAGTTTCCCAGAAAGTCCCAGCTCTGTGTCACTAAAGACCCCTGCCAGCTGAAGGGCATCCAGTTCCTCCTTGGAAGCCCCCACCTCATACTTCAAACTGCTTTCTAGAAGGAAGAGAACACAGGCACCATATTCCGGACACTCCAAAAGACTTCAGACATGGCATATGTGGGAACAGTGGTATCAGGCAATTCTTAAGCTTAGGACTAGACCAATATGGGAGGATGGATGAGTACACATCACACAGTAACATCTTCAAGGGGGAATCTCAACTCAGACATTGTGATTTGGTATTTGTGCCTGGGAAAACAAAGGGAGGAGAGACATTTTTTTTTTCTTTTTTCAAATTGTAAAGTCATACTTGTCTGCTTTCCTCTTGTGAAATGCTCATAAATTAGAAGCATTTTTTTCTTTTTCTACAAAGTGCCATCCGGTTCTTGGAGAAAAATAATTATAAACACTGCACCAATTTGAAATGAAGCATGGGGGGAAAAATAACTAATAAGTTTAAGCGGAAACCCTGGCATTGTGAATGGGAAGCTGGAAATTTAATGAAGAGCTAGGATGGAGCTCTGGGTTTCTGATTTGGATTCTGGATTTGAGATTTGGGTTCTGGACTGGAGATACTGCTTCCATTATATTTATAAAGCTCAGGAGGAATGAGGACCTGGGGACCCTACACACCATAGCTTCTCTCATGCTGGAACACTACACATGGAGCTGAGGTTCCCTCTTGATGATGTGTCCCGTCATCACCACACACTCTGGGGACATGCTGGGCTAGTGGCACACGGATGCCCACAGAGGGCTGCAGGAAGGAGCTGAAAACACCATGCAGTAATGGAACAGGATGCCCAGGATCTCAGTTGCTGACCTCAGCTCCCCTGGACGGCCTGGAGAGGCCCTGCGGCTGGCAGAGCTGGAGAGCACCCCAAGGAGTTGCAAGTGAACCTTTCCGGGTCCTGCCACCGCCAGTCCTGCGGCCTCAGCTTGCCCGCCCAGTCTCGGGGTGCCAGCCACACTCACTATGTCCCAGCTCTCAGGAGGTCCGGTGTCCTCCGCGCGGCTCTTCCAGCCCCTGTGCAGCACGGAACCTGGGGTTTCTGGCACAAGAGAGAGAGAGCCACCAGTGCACCCCGAGAATGGTGGGCTACAAAGACCACTGAGGACGTGGGAGCCCCGCCTCTCTGCACGGACTGCATGGGGAATGGACAGGTCTTTGGCCCACCCCCAGGCTGAGCCCAGAGAGCCTGCCCTCTGAGTTCATGGCATCCAATCAATGAACGAAACAAGTCAGAGTGACAGGTTTGTGGCTGCTGGGTTTTCCCTATCCCCGCAAACTGGGTGCTGAATCCATGGGATGCTCTGACCCTCATTCTCATCACAACTCCTACTGTGTGTTTTGAATAAAGGTCTAGTAATGCACCCACGCTGGCCTTGAATACTCCTGCCATGGCCTCCCAGGTAGCTGGTGTGCCTGGAATGCACCACCCCATCTGTGCAGTGACTGTGAACAGAATCTAGAGCCTCCGCTTGTGGTCATTAAACGTAGTACTAGGATCCAGCCCAGACCCGGGAACCTTTGCGTACCCCACTGTATATAAAGTCAACTCAACTTATGAGCTATACATTTGCATATGTTATTCATCAATGGGAATGATACAATGACAATTACTTTGAATTTTTATTTAAAAATTCTACTCTCTGATCTTATTGGAAAGCTGATTGAGCTTCAATTTGTGAGCCATCCCCTGAGGTACCAATGTATTCACATTAAAAAATAAAAATAAAAAGAACAAGTAAAATCAACTGTAATAACTTGAACCAAAATATCCAGAATGTATCCAGACATCTGAATTTGGGCTGTGGTTGTGGCTCAGTGGTAAAGCGCTCGCCTAGCACATGGAAAGCACTAGGTTCTATCTTCAGCACCATATAAAAATAAAAATAAAAAATAAAATAAATAAAGGTATTGTGTCCCTCTACAACTTGAAAATATATTTTTAAGAAAATTACATATGTTTCTTTGGATCTACAGCTGCAAAAAAACTATTTGAAGCCTCATGCACATCTGAGTTAACAGGACTTATATTCTAGGTTTGAGAGCTATGACCTCCCTGACTCCAGCAAGGTGAAAGGCCTGCACCACTCATTTTCCTGCTAGAGGTGATGGGATACACTTCCTGAACAGTATTCTCCTCAGGGCCAAAGAACAGGAGAGACAGTGCACTTTGAGAGAGCTGGCATCTCCAACCTAGAAGTGTACAAATGTGGACATTATTTCCCACAAGACACTGGGCACAGGTCCATTTCCAATTTAGATATCACACTGTGAACAAAAATTATGGGTGTCCCAGGAATTGGGGGACCTCAGATCTGTCTGCAGTCAAGACTGCAGCATTCAAACCCATTAAGGGAAAACGGAATTTGCAATTTGGCCTAAAGCCTAATGGCAGGGTGGTGATATCTGTTTCCTTCTTTGGTGTGGAGTACTGTAAGAACATCAACACAAATCAAATGAACATATGTGTACTTATTTCTGGGATCCTTTTTTTGATCTGGGGGAGAAAACTAGGGCTTTGTGAGTGCAAAGCAAATACTTTGCTACTGGGCTACACCTCAGCCCCAATACACATATTCCTGTATATTTCAATACCACCTTAAAAATAAACTAGAGAATTTAAAGCACTACCTATAAAATATCTGCAGTTTTCACAGATAATTTCTGTGTCACATACAATGGAATCTTGGGACCTTGCCCACGGTGAGTGTATTGTTGTCTATCATTAGTAACAAGTCACTCCAAAATTAACTTGCTTACATTTGAATTGTTCATCAATTTAGTCTGGATTCCACTGGGATCTCTGCTATTTGTGATGCTGATGGATGATAAGTGTACGAACTTGAGAGGGTGATCTGGCTATCAAAAAATGACCCAGGATCATCCCCATAATTCAATCACTTAATGTGGGCTTGCTGTCATAGAAGTGACAGTGTTTTGAAAGCAAAAGCCTTCAAACCCTTTTCAGACTAGGTACTGGACTAATACTCTCTCAGGGTCACAGCTTTACATGAGTTATACAAAATAAGGAGAACCCAGAAGCAAAGTCTGGGGAACACATTCTGCATTTTGACCAGAGCAGGAGAGAAAGCACATTGTCAACTTTCTGTATACAGATAAGGCTGAAGAATTGCTGTCATTTTGGCACTCATCATCAGTCTGCCTTTTCTAGTAGATGAGGTTGATATGGCTGTTCAGTGTAAAAGAACATTTTCAAAGCCCCACAACTATTTTGTTTGTTGGTGTGTGTGTGTGCACACATGCACTTGTGTGGTACTGGTAATTTAACCCAGGGGATTATTACACCTGCCCCACATACTCTGTCCTTTCTGTTCTCTTTTTTTTCTTTTCATTTTGAGACAGAGTCTTACTAACTGTTGAGGCATACTTCAGAATTGCAATGCTCCCACCTCAGTCTCCCAAGGACCTGTGATTACAGGTGTATGCCACCACACAATGACAGCTCCACAACTATTAAGGAACTAGAACTAGATTTAGGATTGACTATGCCTTGACCCCAAAGCCAAAACCTACCTCCTCTAAAAAAATGACTCATCATTTTTTTTTTCTTATTCTCCTGGGAATTAATAGCGACATATATTTGTTTTTAAAAAAGGAGAATTAGCCAGGCATTGTGACTCACGCCTGTAACCTCAGCAATATGGGAGACTAAAGCAGAAGGATCAAAATTTCAAAGCCAGGCTCAGAGTAGCTTGGTGGTGCACTTCTGTAATCCCAGTGGCTCTGGAAGATAAGGCAGGAGGATCTTGAGGTCAAAGACAGCTTCAGCCACTTAGCTAGGCTCTAAGCAACTTAGTGAAACCCTGTCTCTAATATACAAAACAGGGCTGGGGATGTGGCTCAGTGGTTCATTGCCCCTGAGTTCAAACCCTGGTACCAACAACAACAATAACAACAACAAAAATCAATCTCAGTATCCTTGGTAAGTATTAAGCAATTTACCAAGATCCTTTTTCAAAATTAAAAAAAGTTAAACGTGCTGTGAAAGTAACTCAGTTTTTAAGCACCTCTAGACTAAATAACTAGTTCCCTCTCCCCCCCCCAAAAAATAGCAGAATTTGTGTTCATCTGGTGCTCTACTTCAATGGGAATAATATATTTGAACAAATGCTTCTACGAAGGGCTTGGAAAAAACTTGGGAAGTGGCTGAAAACTGAATTGAATAAATCAAGGACCACCAGGCATGATGGCACACATACATAATCCCAGTGGCTCAGGAGGCTGAGGCAGGAGGATCCAGAGTTCAAAACCAGCCTCAGCAACATGGTGAAGCCCTAAGCAATTCAGTGAGGCCCTAAGCAACTCAGAGAGACCCTGTATCTAAACAAAATACAAAATAGGGCTGGGGATGTGGCTCCATGGTCGAGTGTCCCTGAGGTCAATCCCTGATACAAAAAAAGCAAAAAAAAAAAAAAAAAAAAAAAAACAACCCAGAGAAACAAAAATGGGAATACAGTAGTCACTTCATTGAAAACATGATTTCAATTTCTTTAGAAATATGCCTGGAATTATTATTACTGAATCATGTGGCATCTTTTACTCAGAATTATTTATTTCTTTATTCATTTATTTAGGTACTGGAGATTTAGCACAGGGGCATTTTACCACTGTGCTACATCCCTAGCACCTTTTTTGAAACAGGTGCTAAGTTTCTAAGGCTTGTCTTTAATTTGCAGTCCTCCTGTCTCACACATGCCCAGACAGAATTATTATTAGTGATTATATTGCATTTTTGAGTTTTTGAATAACCTTAGTATTTTTTTCAAAAACATCTTTACTAAACTCATATTCTCACCAACATTTATATAAACTCATGTACTCTGGAGTATCTGATGTCATTCAGATTTTTATAATAGCCATGCTAGGCTGGGTATAGTGGTGCACCCCTGTCATCCCAGCAGCTCCAGAGGCTGAGGCAGGAGGATCACAAATTCAAAGCCAGCCTGAGCAACTTAGGGAGGTCCTAAGCAGCTTACCAAGACTTGTCTCTAAATAAAATATGAAAAGGTCTGGCGATGTGGCTTGGTTGTTGAGTGCCCCTGAGTTCAATCCCTGGTATAATAATAATAATAATAATAATAATAATAATAATAATAATAATAATAACTGTGTAACTTTATATATCTGATGTTATTTTATTTCTTGTTTGTCTAATTTGCTAAGATGCTAGGCTTATTTATTTATTATTTGAACATTCAGCTATCCCCTATATAAAATGGTTATTCAAGTATCTTGCCTGTTTTTCTCTCAGTGTCTCTTTTCCTTTTTTAAATTTACTTGTTCTAAATAGTTATATATGATAGAAGAATGCATTTTGATTAATTGTCCACAAAGGAGCACAAGTTTTAATTTCTCTGATTGTACCGGATGTAGAGTCACACCACGTGTGAAGTCATACATACACCTAGTATAGTGATGGCCTGCCATCTCATTTCACCATCTTCCCTACCTCTATGCCCCTCTTTTCCTTTTTGTTAAAATTTTTATTTAAATTTAGGCCATTAGTTTTCTTACTGTGTCACTTCTCTTTATACCATTTAATGGTACCATTTAATGAATAAAATTTTTATTTTAATGTTGCACAATTTATGAATTTTTAAGTATATTTTGTGTAACTTTGAAATAGTCTCCATAATTTGTGGTTCTTGAGACTGAAACCAAGAGTGCACTTTCACTGAGCTACATCCCAGTCATTTCTTAAATTTTATTTTGAGACAAGGTGTCACTAAATTGCCTGGGTGACCTTGAAATTTCAATCCTCCTGCCTTAACCTCCCAAGTAGATGGTATTACAGGCATGCACTGTGACATTCATACTGTAAGTCCCTTTGAAAAGGTTGTAACTTTTCTACTTCACAGTAGTGGAAACTCTCATTCATCAATGTCTAAAGAGCAAGTGTTTTTATGTAAGTCTGTGTTGGTTACACAGGTCTATTTATTCATATTATTATGAGGCATATACTGACTGCAATAACTTCATAGCTTAGAGCAATGTGTGGGAAAATGACCTTTTGGATAGTGATGAACTTCATGATAGGTATAACATAGCAAAAGCAAGTAGTAAGCAATCTAGGTATCAGCACATATTCTGATGTTTGTAAAAATTTGCTGAGGCTGGCTTTGAACTCACGATCCTTCTGCCTCAGGCTCCTGAGCCACTGGGATGACAGGCTTATGTCACCAGGCCTGGCTAGAGTGCATTTCTTAGAATTTATACCCAGCACCACATGAGTCACCTTTGTACATACACATAAGTGTTATAATCATATATTATTAATAGCTGTCAAGTTGACCAGAGCTGTTTCAATTTGTCTTTGGAAAGCAGCAAGAGTTGACACTCTGTGGATATGCATGTTTTGAATATCTTTAAATTGTTGACTTTAACTTAGGATTTTTATTTCTCTACTTTCCTTTTTATAAAATTTGACTTTTCCAAACTATTGAGATTGATAATTAATTAATTAACTTTAGATTCTGTTTTTAGTTCATCCATTGTAATCTGTTTCCCTTTTTAACCTGTTCTAGATGCATACCACTTTTTGTAGATTTATTATCATAAAATTGAGTTAGTATAACCTGCATATATTTAAGACATGTACTTTTGTTCCCATACACACCTTAATAGAGGGCTGTCTCCCTTCCATTTATCAGAGAGCAGGAGCCTAAATTTCAAAGCAGCAGTTAATTAATTCAAATGAGTTTTATGTGGGCTAACCCATATACTGCCTTATATATTTATTTGGTACTAGGGATTGAACCCAGGGGTGCTTTACCATAGAGACACATTTCCAGCCCTTTAATATATAAAATAATAATATATGATATAATAAATAAATAAATTTTTTTAATTTTGAATCAGGATCTTGCTAAGTTTTTTAGGGCCTTGCTAAGTTGCTGAGGCTAACTTTGAAATTGGGAATCTCCTTTTTCTCCTGAGTCACTGGGATTACAGGTGAGAACCACAGTACCTGGTTTACATATTGCTTTTTACTTTCTTGACACTATTGAGCTCCTGTTCTCTTTCCATTTGCTTTATACTCTCTTTAAAATATTCAGTCATGACTGGAGAAATTTAAGTTGAGTTTATCACAGATTTTTCTAGTGCAGTAATGTATAGTAACTAAAATCTTTTTTAAACCAATTTAATGAGTAGTTGCTCTTCTCTCTCAGAGGGTATTAATTCACAACCTGTTTAGGGCCTGGTGAACAGCCTTCTTCCTTGCTTTCAGAATGTGGATATGTACTGTTATGGGATCAGTCTATGGTAAGTATGTTGAAAATGATGATTCTAAATATTCCATCCAGTCCCCACATTTCCAAGCCCATTGGCAGCATGGACAAGACAATAGTGATAACCAGAGGAAGCACAGTACCAGTGTCCAACATGGAATCTGATCCAAATGCTTTAGTGGTAAGGTGGTGTCTGCACATCCACCCTAGGTCTTTGAGACCCTCTAAATTGTCATGTACATGAGGAATGAGGGATGATGATATGGCTCAGTGGTTAGAGTGCTTGTCTCACATGCATAAGGCCCTGAGTTTAATCACTAGCATGAAGAAAAAAAAGAAGAAAGAAGAAGGAGGAGGAAGAAGGAGGAGGAGGAAGAATTCATGAATTTGCTTATACAGGAAATTACATATAATTTGAATGATAAAATATATGATTTGTTTTCTCTGACTTCTTTCCTTTATCTTAATGTTTCCAAGTACATCTCCATTGTACAATTCTAGTACTTTCATGAAACATTATTGCTGAACGTTGCTGGGATTATACCTCAGAGGTAGAGGGCCTGCCTACCATGTATGAGGCCTGGGGTTCAATTCCCAATAATGCAAAGTTAATACTGCATAGTAATGCATGATAATATTCTACTGCATGAACACATTGTATTTATCCATTTATCTTGGGCCAATTTTACATTTTTGGTCTTATGAATTGTTCAGCTATAATTATTCATGTGCAAATCATAATCTGAACACATTTTCAGTTATTTTTGGTATGTCTGTAGAGGTGAGTGGTAGTTAATTTAGTAATTCTTTGTTTATTTTATTGAGAAACCACCAAGTGCTTTGCACAGTGATGAGATAATTTTACTTTTTTATGAAGGAGGTGTAAAAGTTTTAATTATATGCAAACTTGACATTTTTCCTTTTTCATCCATTTCAGGATCTTTTAAAAAATATATTAATAATTTTTGTTCATGTAATATAAAACATTTCTATTTGGATAGACAAAAGGCCATACTATTTGTAAGTTTTGACTGCCCAAAAGACACACACTGTGGTTTATTCAACAGGAGGGCAAAACAAAATTAGAACTGTAGAGGGCAATTTATACCTGTCAAGTAGGATGAAGTCATCTAGACTTTAGGGCTTATCATTGATGTAACAGATTGAATAATTTTGGGGTCTCTAGGATATATAGGATTTTCATGTGGTTTGGTTCCTTATATTAGGGTGATGATGGACGGGTAATAGTGAGAGAGCCTGAAAAGAGAATTGCTTGGGCTCTGCACTCAATTGGCTTCTCAAAAAGTAGAATGGACAGGCCTCTAGCTAAGTTTAAATTTGGGCCAAGACAAATCTTTAAAAACAATAAGAAAACCTCATAATTGTGTATTCACATTGATGGTAAGGTTATTTTTTGTACATAAGGGTTTTTGTTTTTCATATTTATTTTTTAGTTGTAGTTGGACACAGTACATTTGTTTTATTTATTTATTTTTATGTGGTTCTGAACATCAAACCTAGGGTCGTGCACATGCTAGGCAACTGCTCTACCGCTGAGCCACAACCCCAGCCCCACTGTACAGAAGTTTTTAAAGCCCAATTTATTATTTTTCACACATACTTTTGAAGCATAGCCGAGATTCCACTGTTAAAGGTGAAATTATGAATATGTAATTGTTTACTTTTCAATTTTTATAGTTTCAGCTCTTTGGGTCTAAGATTCATTTCATTTTTACTATTATATATGATTTCATGTAAAATTGAATGTCAAACTTATTTTGGAAGAGACTATTCTCCATTGAACTACTCTGACACACTTATTAAAATTAAATTGGCCAGGGGTGTGGAGTTTTAATTTCTAGAATTTCAGTTGCCTTCCATTGATCTATTAAATCTTAATTCTTTTTTTAACCTTTATTTTATTTATATGTGGTGCTGAAGATTGAACCCAGGTCCTCACACATGCTAGGCAAGTGCTCTACCACTGAGCCACAACCCCACCCCCTATATCTTATTATTATGAATGTTAAATGAACATTCAAATGGCTCTCATGCCTAAGTGGTAAGATATGCTAATGTCAGATACACTCTGTCATAATAGAAATTTTTTGTTTAATTTTATGAGACATAAATATGAACAACCAGTAAGAATAATTCAATAACACAATTTTTAGGCAATTTTTTTTTTGTACTGGGAATTGAACCCAGGGGCAGTTAATCACTGAGTCACACCCTTTTATTTTTATTTTTTTATTTTGAGATAGGGTCTATCTAAGTTTCTGAGGGCTTTGCTAAGATGCTGAGGCTGGTTTTGAAGTTGGAATCCTCCTGCCTTTTCTTGGCAAGTATGGGATTACAGACATATGGCACTGTGTCCAGCAATGTTTAAGCATTTTTTAAAAAGAATTCTTTATTGCATATGGTAAAAATAAAAAGCCACTCAATTCTGTCAGTTTTCCAAAAGATGGCTCAGAGTAAATTAATCAAATATGTATATGTTTGCATATCAGAACAGTCACCATGGACTTACTAAAAGATACTGTATATTAATTACATATATTTTACTATGCTATATCACTAAATAGTAATAGATAATCCACTTTATTTCCTAACATTTTTATTATTGTTGTTATCATTATTATTTTTAGTGCTGAAGATCAAACACAGGGCTTTTCATAGACCAAGCAAGGGCTCTACAACTTAACTGTATCTCAGCACTATGATTCTTATTATTCAACATCTATAAGCAAAAGATTATTCAAACATACAACTTAAAGAATATACTGTATTAAAAAAGAATATACTATATTCATAAATCATGTGTAGTTTATTTAAATTATACATATATGAAATTTCTATATCATATTCTATTAAAGTTTTGTTGGAGCATGTAATTAAACTATATATAATCCACTTCAAATATATCTGTCTTTCTATATTTAGGTAAATACATAAATAGAGAAACTTATAGTATAATAAATACTATATGGTATAATGTACCCATACATGCATTCATACATCTTATAATATATGAACATTTTCTATTTATTTATATATATATATGAATATACCACATAATATCCCCCCTCTCTCTCTCTCTCTCTCTCTATATATATATATATATATATATATATATATATACACACACACACACACACACACACACACACACCATATATATAACATAATACCTCAACCATATAATATATAATATGACATATGTAATATAGAACTAAATTGTATACATTTCAAGCACATGCCCCAACATTTTAACATGATGTTGATATGGTTTGGACGTGAAGTTTCCAAAAGCTCATGTATGAAACAATACAAGAAGATTCAGAGGAGAAATGATTGGGTTTTGAGAGCTTTAACCAATCAGTGAGTTAATCCCTGGTGGGATTAACTGGGTGGTAACTGAAGGTTCGAAGGGTGTGTGGCTGGGAAGAGGTGTATATTTGAGGGCATGATGTTTGGGTATATATTTGGTGAGCTGAGTTTAGTCTTTGATATCTGATCACCAGGTGAGCTACTTCCCTCCACTACGCTCTTCCTCCATGATGTCCTGCCTCAACTTGAGCCCTGAGGAATGAAGCCAGCTATCTGTCTATGGCTTGCCACCTTTGAAACCATAAGCCCCCAAATAATTTTTTCCTCCTCTACATTGGTTCTTGTAAGTTCTTTTAGTCATAGAAGTTGAAAAGGCTGACTAAAACATGATATAAAATGAATTATATATTATAGGAAACCCATACAGTTATTTTTTTTAAAATCTTTTAGTTGTAGTTGGACACAATACCTTTATTTTTATTTATTTATTTTTATGTGGTGCTAAGGATCAAACCCAGTACTTCGCATGTGCTAGAGGAGCACTCTACCACTGAGCCACAACCCCAGCACCCCCCATACAGTTATTTGATGGAGAAAATAGTTTGTCTGTTTCTTACTTGTTTATTTTGTTTTGTTTAGATCCCTGGATTCAATCCAGGGGTGCTTAACCACTGAGTCACATGCCCAACCCTTTATATTTTATTGAAAGACAGAACTTCATTAACTTGCTTAGTGCCTTGCTAAGTTGTTGAGGATAACTTTAAACTCTGATCCTCCTGCCTCAGCCTCCTCTGAGCCACTGGGATTATAGGAGTGCACCACTGTCCCCAGCTAGTCTTTAATATTATTTTTTAAAAAATAAAATATTTCTAATAAGGAAGAAATTGTTCATCCAAGTTCATCCAACAATGTCCTCATGTTTATATTTCTGAATTGAGAAACCAGAATTATTTCCAATCAGTAAAGTCTGGGTTATATGTACCCTCCTGTGAGGATGGCCTTAGACCTGAGCCTAAGCAACTCCATATTAAAAACTTCAGTTTGAAACCTGCAGTCTCACCAGGCATTGCTAATGGAGTATGGCCAGTATGGCTGTCAGACATAAACAAGTCACTTCTCCTCACCCTGTTAAACAGAGTGAAGCCTCTGGCAAGCTGTCCTTGCCTGTTAAGAGGGAAGGCGAGAAGATCAGGGTGGGAACCACCAGACCAGATATCTTAAACCCAGAGTAAATGATGTCACTGAAAAATCTGGTGGGAAATAATAAGGATTGAAAGGGGGGGTCAAAAAGCCCCAAAATTTAGTATAAATAAAAGAGCTAATGAACAGACATTCAGCCAGCTGAAACAATGATGCACTCAAAGTGGAGAGCCTGATGAGGACTTGGACTGACATCCCATCACAGGTCACCCTTTGCCTGATCCTCTGGATTATCCTCATGGATCTCAAATTCTACAGGTGCATCTTAACCCTGTAGGGAGCCGCAACTCCTCCTGATGACCCTCTCCTCAGCCGGCCATGAGCTCCACCCCAGGAAAAGCTTGCCTTTGTTCCTGACCTGATCACCATGGTCTGAGTGAGTGCATCTTCTGGACAT
This sequence comes from Marmota flaviventris, assembly GCF_047511675.1. NCBI lineage: Eukaryota > Metazoa > Chordata > Mammalia > Rodentia > Sciuridae > Marmota > Marmota flaviventris. The sequence continues at coordinate 153,146,254 of NC_092498.1, read as the reverse complement.
AAAGCATAAGGCTTGAGACTTTTGAACTTAGCACTCAGAGGGAATGTCTGTCATTAGCCTGTCATGTATTTGCAGTGCTTAGAATTAATCTAGAATTGTTTACTGTAAATTAATTAATCTAGAGTTGTTTGATGTAAGTTGATTATGTCTATTGCCATGGCTAGCATTAAGGATTGTTGTTTTCTTAATTAAGAACCTATAGAGTGAAATTGTATTGAGGGATTTGAGTGAATAAAGTATTGAAAAGGGCAGAAGCATATGGACATTCTTTATTTCTCCCCCTTGACTGCATACATCACAACTTTGCCCCTCACAACACATCTCTAGTAGAAAGAACTCAATTTTCTTTTTTACCACTGACCATTCTTGTGATAGGGTTCACTTTGCTTTCCTCAGGTTTCTGTTTGTATTGATTTTTATTTAAATTATTAGTTGTTATTCATTCATTTTTATTTGTCATTTTTTTCACTATATAACTCATTTGGAATTTTCTCTATTAAACTATTTATATAGTTTTTGCAATTAAATTTGAGGTGGTGTTCTATCAATGTATACATGCCATAATTATGGACTGTATTTCTAGTTTGAGTCTATTACACAAAACCTTGTGTTTTGACACAAGTTCCATGTAGCTTCATGCTATTGTAAAGATACTCCCAGATAATAATCTCATCAGGGAGAACTAATGGATTATTTGGTATTTTGTTTAAAAATGCTTTGCTCTCCTATACTGGCATTGCTTTTAAAATACCCATTGCTTTATTTTAACTTTTTTTTTTGGTGCAGAAGATGAACCCATGGCCTTGTGTGTGAGAGACAGGTATCTTACCAAATGAGCTATATCCCCATCCCTAATAATTATGTTTTAAAATTTGTTTTAGTTAGTTATACATGACAATAGAATGTATTTTGACACATCATACATAAATGGACTTTAACTTCTCTATTTTTGGTTGTATATGATGTTGAATCACACTGGTTGTGTAGTCATATATGTACATTGGGTAATAATGTCTGATTTATTCCATGGTCTTTCCTACCCCTTAACCCCTTTACTCCCCTCTACCTAATCTAAAGCACTTCTCTTCTTCCCAATCCCCTACCACTTACTGTAAGTCATAATCTGCATATTAAGGAAACATTCAGCCTTTTTTCTTTAGAATTAGCTTATTTCACTTTGCATGATTTTTTCCAGCTTCATCCATTTACCTTAAAAGTCATAATTGTATTCTTCTCTAAGGATGAGTAATATTCCATTGTGTATATATAGCACATTTTCTTTATACCTTCATCCATTGAAAGGCACATAGGTTATTTCTGTAGCTTAGCTTTTGTGAGTTAGACTGCTATAAACATTGATGTGGCTGCTTCAATGTAGTATGCTGATTTTAAGTCCTTTGAATATAAGTAGAGGAGTGGGATACCTGGTTGAAATGGTGGTTCTATTCCAAGTTCTCTGATGTATTTCCATACTGTTTTCCATAATGGTCGCACCAATTTGTTGTACCACCAACAATGTAGGAACATACCCTTTTTCCCCACATCCTGACCAACACTTAAAGTAGTTTTGATTTGCATTTCTCTAATTGCTAGAGATGTTAAACATTTTTTCTTATATTTGTTGATCGATTTTATTTCTTCTGTGAAGTGACTCTTCAGTTCCTTAGCTCACTTATTGATTGGGTTATTTGATTTTTTGGTGTTAAGTTTTTTGAGTTCTTTATATATCCTGGAGATTAATGCTCTATCTAAGGTGCTTGTTGTAAAGATTTTCTCCTATTCTGTAAGTTCTCTTCTTCATATTTTAGATTGTTTCCTTTGCTGAGAAAAAGCTTTTAGGTTTGAGTCCATGCCATTATTGATTCTTGGTTTTACTTCTTGTGCTTTAGGAATCTTGTTAAGGAATTTACATCCAAAGCTGACATGGTAAATATTTGGGCCTAATTTTTTGTTAGGCTGAATGTTTCCTTGATATGCAGATTATGACTTACAGTAAGTGGTAGGGGATTGGGAAGAAGAGAAGTGCTTTAGATTAGGTAGAGGGGAGTAAAGGGGTTAAGGGGTAGGAAAGACCATGGAATAAATCAGACATTATTACCCAATGTACATATATGACTACACAACCAGTGTGATTCAACATCATATACAACCAAAATTGTTTAATTTTCCCCATTAAACATTGGGTCTCTGTTTTTGTGCTTAAATCATTGATCTACTTTGAATTGAGTGTCATGCATCTCCTACAGTATCTTTTATGAGCTTTCAAATGTTCAATTTTTAGTATCCTTGAGATACAGATACAGTCTTCTTTTTGCAATGTTTCCATATAATGATGCTTTATTACCATGCCTGTGGGTGCCTTATACTATTTTCACATTTCTCCTATCATGAGAAATCAAAAAACATATTGATAATCACTGATTTTTCTATATTCAGTCCTCAGACAATTCCCAGATTTATGCCATGTCCTTTCTAGAAGCTTTAGAAACATCCTCTTGAGGATATTATTCCCACTTTTAAAGAGTAGAAAATGGACACAGATCCTGATTTTTTGCTATATCTCTATACAAAATCTAAACGAGTAAGAACAGTTCCATGAATTATGTGGCCTAGTGGAGTTCTTTCAGATTTGGAATCATGCAGAGTTGATCCTGAATCTTATTTGATCTGCTGAATGGCTGTGGGGCTTTGAACATGTTTCTTTCTTTCAAAGCATTATATAAGCTTCATGTACTAAAAATTTTAAAAATGGCAGAATTGGGCTGGGGTTGTGGCTCAGAGGTAGAGTGCTTTCCTGGTGTGTGTGAGACACTGGGTTTGATCCTCCAGTACCACATAAAAATGAGGATATTGTATCCATCTATATTTAAAAAAAATTTAAAAATGCAAGGAAAAAAGGTAGAATGATACTGAGTGTCAAATGTCAGCAAGTCTTCCTTCTTTCTTATATCTATGAACTATGTAGTTTGTTTTCACCTTTCAGAATGCAGAATCTTTCAAAATCCTTGGAACTGAGATGTCTTTATTTTCTATGTCTCATAGAAAGTTGTAATATAAAAGTGCATGGTCTGGTACCTAGGGTCAAAACATCCTGAGTGCCTTTGCTTTTCAAATCCTGCTATCTCCAAGATAACAGACCCACATTAACATACTAAAGAGAACACATCCAAACAGAGTCTAGATGCCCTGTATAATGATACCAGCTTACCCTTTGAAGTTCAGCAGTCATCAGGTAACCAAAACTGTACCAAAAAAGCCCCAGGTAAGCCCAGCCTGAACAGATGACCAGCCCAGTCATGATCTAATCAGCTTTGGAGTACCTTATTTAGTTACATAATTAATAGACCCATTGGAGGTGGTTGCCTAGATTCTGCCACATGTTATTCAGAACTTGTATGGAAAACAGTAGGTGGGCTTTATTGGTACTGATTTTCTCTTTTTCTAATTTCAGTCTAGACCTCTATTTTTATGGCATTTACTTATAATGAAATATATGTAGAAATGTATGCATAAGATTGTTGCTAAAACTCTCACAGTAACCCATACTAAATGAGGAAACAGACACCACAGCCTGGGCATTAGGTCAAGGGCTAAGTTGCAAAATAAGATGTTTGTTTTTAATATATTTAGGTTCTAGAAGCAAGGCTGTGGAAAGATCTACTGACATGGGGCCTCCAACTCCTGGGACTCTATCTTCTTTTATGCTGTCTGACATCTGAAATTAGAATGGATCTGTGTCCAGTATCAGGTGGTCTCCTTTTGGACCCTGCTTTGTTGGAGCTCCCTGCTCTTTCAAGGAGTGTGAGTCACCCCTGCTCTTTGGGTCTGTGGATAAATAATTGATAAAAATAAAAGTGTATTTTCTCACCTCTTACCAAAGAAGCAGGACTCCACACTCTTCACCTCCCTAAGGTCGAAGGAGCCATAGCTCTCAGAGATGAAATGTGACTTAACCGAGATATGCTGGAACTTCAAATAGAGAATGAATTGTGAGGATGTCATTTCAAATACATACATATTCTTCATTAGTAATTCTCTATTTTTGTACACAATAGAAATATTTTGGATATATTGGGTTTTGTAATTGCAAAGAATTTCAACTGTTTCTTGTATTTTTTTAAATATAAATACTAGAAAAGTTAAAATTACGCCTGTGCCTCATATTGTCTTTATATTGGACATTAAGGGATGGCTTCCTACTTCAAAGCTCAAGTTGCCTTTTCACAAGAATGTAGATCAGAAAAGTTAAATAATTTTTTAAATTTCCACTAAATAATTTCCATTAATGAATAATATATGCACATATAATTCATAAATTTATATCACCCTATGTAGAAGGCTAAATGCAATATCCTGGTGGCCAGGCTATATTCCACTACTTCAGGGAAAGCATGCCTTTCAAAAAATGATATATAGGGCTGGGGCTATAGCTCAGTTGGTAGAGTGGTTGCCTTGCAAGCGCAAGGCCCTGGGTTCAATCCCCACCACAAAACAAAACAAGACAAACAATAACAACAAAACCCTACTATGTAGGGCTCTGCTCAAATATGATCACTTCCAAAGATAAATAAAAGCCAGACATATGGTGATTGCCTTTTATTCCAGTGCCTCAGGGGGCTGAAGCAGGAGCATCACAAGTTCAAAGCAAGCCTCAGCAACAGTGAGGCCCTGAGCAACTCAGTGAGAAGCTGTCTCTAAATAAAATTTTAAAATAAGAGCTGGGATGTGGCTCAGTAGTTGAATACTCCTGAGTTGAATCCCTGGTACCAAAAGAGAGAGAGAGAATAGATGCACCCAAGAACCTGTCATTCTGGGATTGGGATTCAAGCCATTGGGATTACAAGCATCCACAACCACACCTAACCCCATTTATTAATTTTTGATGTTACTTGTTGAGCTCCAGGAGTTATGCTGAGGAACTCACTGCTTTATACCTGTATGAAAGAGTTTAAAAGTTTCTGGTCTTAGGCTGGCTGATATTTGTGCAAGGTGGAGGGATCTAGTGTCAATGTTTTACATAGAAATGACCCATTTCTCAGCATCATTTGTTAAAAGGGCATCTTTTCACTAATGTATGTTTGAGGACCTTTGTGAATAATCAGTTGACCATAGCTTTGTGGGTATGTCTGTGTTTTTATCCTTTTTCATTAATCTGTTTCTATTTTTATGCCAGTACCCCCCTGTTTTTGTTACTATTATCTCTGTAGTATAATTTGAAGTTGGGGATTGTGATGCCTCCCCTTTATTATTTTTGATCAGAATTATTTTACTATATTATGGGTCTTATTATTCCATATTAATTTTTGGAATGTTTATCTAGTTCTGAGGATTGAACCCAGGGCCTCACCAGTGCTAGGCAAGCACTCTACTTGCTAAGTCACAACCCAGCATTGGTATTCTGTTGGGTGTTTTCATTGTATATGTAGATGTCTTTTAGTAACAAGGACATTTTATCTACATAAATTCTGCCTATCCATGAACATTAGAGGTCTTCCCATATTCTGGTGTCCTTCTGGTATTTATCTTTATTTGTTTTTGTTTTTGTGTGCATGTTTGTTCTGCAATTTTGCTTGTAAAGTTCTTTCATCTGATGTTTGTATTAGTCAATGTTCTCTTGAGGAACAGAATCAACAGGAGGTTTGATTATGTATTAGGTTGGCTTATGCAAACAGAGGCTGGAAATTCCACAGTGGCTATCTGCAGGCTGGAGAGCTGGAAGAACAGTAGCTGTACAGTCCAAGAGGCTGAAGCCCCAGAACAAGAGGAATCAATGCTAATCTAGTCCAAGCAAGACCAAAGGCTTTTGGAGAATCCACTTTGGAAGAGTAAAGAAGCAAGAGTCTAATAACCT